>NW_027286417.1:0-25000 GCF_022747635.1 Hetaerina americana
AACCTTGCTGTATAGTGCTCCAATTTCACCCTTCCTCTGCAAACTTTCCATATCCTCGCAGTATGTCTTCCACCATGCTTCTTTTGCTTTATTTGTTGCCCACCTCAATTTATTATTCAACTCTTTGTACATCATTTTGCTTAATTCTGTGCTTACATTCTTCCATTTTCTTCTCTCCTGTATCTTTGTAATCATTTCATCTGTGATCCATGGTTTCCTTATCCTTTTCCCATTTACGGTTCTTATGTTTTTTGTGCGGCTTTCGATATCTTTCTCTTAATACTTTCCCATTTTTCTTCGATAGTACTCAGCTCTTACCCTTATTCATGATTTGTTCTAAAACCTGCTGATACTCCTTCCTCATCAATCCATTTAAAACTTCTATATTCCATTTCCTAACCCGTCAGCCCTACCTTAGTTTTTGAAACGGACGCTACATTTCATGACAACTACATTTTGGTCATAGTCCACTTCTGATGTCTTCCTCTCTTTATATTATGAGGAATTTAACAATCAAATCATATACAATATATTGATCTGGTGTTCCTTTCCCAGCTAGGAATTACTTTCAAACTAAAGGGTAAAGGCCTCGTAACTCATTTCCCTTTAGTGCAAAATAGGTGGGGCACTGTGTTGCCCAGGGTTCAAAATATTTCGTTTGATTTGCCTATGCCTTGGTTATATATATTTTTTCTGCTTGCTTCATGCAAAAAATGGTATATCAATGGAAAAAATCTGTAAAAGGTAGCATTGAGAGGCTAGACTTAAGAAGGCCATTACGCTTGTGCAGACATGGGTGTGAGGCACCTGCATGTGGGCCTATCCACCATGGGCTAGGGGTCTGTGACTGCTCTCCAAGAGCAAGCTAGGGCAATTCGTGCTCTATTATTATATTCCTTTTTTTGAGTTTCTTGAGAAATAGCCATATCTAATGCTGGTTTAGTTATATTTCTGGTTTTTATGAACATACAAATGCCACTCATTGATTGTATGCCTATAATGTATCAAATGCGTAAAAGAGATTCTCTCAGTGATGAGAAGGTAATTATTCTGTAAGCCAATCTAATAACATGTCTTCCTGTGATATACAGGTACATGTAAGAACAGAATTTTGGAGATATTAATGGAAATGCTATTTATTTGGTTTTTTCTATCATGTTTATGAATAAATCAGAGGAGGAACATTGCAATGTCCACACCAGATTTTAGGAAGAGCTAGATTGGGAGTGAATATGGAATTGCAGTAAGGTGGGAAGGTTTGAGTGGATGTATTGCACGAATACATTTGGGAACCAGGGTTCTGCTGTTGCTTTCATTACTATTGTCACTTCAAATGATGTTTCTTCCCTTCTCCAAATTGCAGAGTCCCCTTGAAGGAGAGAGCCCTCCCCATGGAATCCCTTCTAAACAACACGAGGCGCCCTCTCTAATGAACTACCTGTCTCTCTCATTTTGACTCTTTATGGTGCAAGCGTTCAAATGTGAAAATTGAGTCAAAATATTTTTATTCTGAATATTGAATAGATTCCCTAAATGTGGATCCAAGTTCCCCTCTGCCTTTCACTCTGCTCAAATATGCTGCAATGCTTACTCTGGAGAATGCAGACTTGCCGGGGAAGGGTACGTGTGTCAAGGAGAAGGCCCAAGGCGAGAGCACTGCTCTCATCTCCGGGATGCAGTGCTGTGCTTTCGAGAAGGGGGTTGGGGTACCACAGGAATTCTGGGAAGGGTTTGAGAGATTTGGGTGCGGCACTCACCTTTGATATGCTAAGTCTCTGCATAGCAGGAAACTGATGAGAGCCAGTGGTGTCGGTGATTTGTAATGTGCAAATGTTCTTGTTACAGCTGATCACCTTTAAAGAGAAAAAAATACACTCTGTTGGTATTCATAGGTACATACACGACAATGCAGAATGCACAAGGACAAATGACAGTAAATTTAAAGATTCAAGCTGATGAGACAGATTACCAGTCTAGTAAAACTTTGCTTGACTGATTAATGACCCATGTGATTCATGTTTGTTTTTTCGCATGCGCCCCAAACACTAAACAAAATGCCCTGAAGGGTAGAAATACGGTGGATATAAAATTAAGCCATGCATGACATCATGGAAGTTCTAAATATACAAAATGAAAAATAACATTGTAGTTAACACAATTTGTGGAAGACTCCAGTTTTTCTTTATAAATGTGCTGCACATACTATGTAGTTCATTAGCAGTCCTTGAGGTTCATATAAATATTTCATCTAGGTCGGTGGTTCCCAAAGTGGGTGCTAAACCCCCCCCCCCCCCCCCCCCGCGGGGCAGTGCTCTAGTCTATGGGGGTGAAAAGAGGCAAGGGGCCAAAGGGGCCTGACAATGTGACATTTGCAAAGGCTCAGTAATCTTTCTTTTTCCTCTGTTTTTAAGCTTCATTTTTAAAGTTTATGTTGTTTCCCCGCATCTGGAAATAATTTAAACCATGTGTTTCCTTACATTTTAAAGTATGAATGGTTGAAAAATATTTCCAAGCCTTTCTTGCACAAGGGAAACTTTTGAAGGGGTTTAATCTTATTTGGTCTATTGTTGGCACAACTTCATGACACGGAGTACTTCGGCAGTAAGGCTCAATGTGAGTAGAATGGGTGTGAATCCAGAGAGGAATCAACTCATCTGATAAGTAATTAATGGTAAATAACTTCAAAATAACATGTAATATGTATACATTTGAAATTATACCGCAAGCACATGAATATTTTGTTTTGATGTTTTTCATATGATTACCAGTAATTTTATTTTAAAAAGCAACCACTTAAAGATTAAATCATTGTCTTATCATTAACTCTATAATTAATTACATATAATCTATTTAGTTAATATATATTAAATTTTATTTCAACAAAATTTAATATTTAAACCTGAATTGTAGAAATAGAAAGGCAGGAAATGACTCATCAAAGAAGAAATGTAGGCAGTATAGTGCGGATTATCTTAAGTACCGATTTATGGAGTCCCTTGTAAACAAACACATGACTATGTGCTTACAATGCAAAAGGATGTTTTCAAATAAGGCGGTGAAACATTCCAGACTAATTAACCACTTTTGGAAGGCACTTCTGGACAAGACAAGAAAAGACTTTAACATTTTTTCAGTCACTTTGCAACAGAGTGCAAAAGCACCCAACACTTTCAAGTATGTTGTTTAATGCTTCAAAACATATCACTGATGGTTTGCGTGCAATATTTCACTATTAATTGCCAAATCTGGAAAACCATTGGTGAAGATCTCATCTTACCGGCAGTGAGTCAAGTCCCGAGTACTTTTCTGCTTCAGCTGCCATATGATATAATAAAAATTATTCCCCTAAGCAACTCTTCAGTTCACGATGAATAGATGAAGTGGCTGAAAGTCTGGAAGATATATTGTGCAGCGAAGAGTCAAATTTGCCAGCTGATGAAGCTGTGTTCTGGCTTATGTATGCTTTATTAAAGATGAAAATTTACCTCAAGAGATTTTGTTTGTAAGGCAATTATTTGACACTAAAGGGGAGTCAATATTTCGTTCCGTGGGGCAGCTCTTCAGGGACGAACAAATTCCACTTTCTAACATACTTGCTTTTGCAACGGACAGAGCTCCATCAATGACTGGTCGTCACCATGGTTTTATTGCATACTTGAGAAAATATGTACCGAATATTTTTGCTATTCATTATGTTATTCAATAACAATATCTAGTCGCTAAAATACTGAGTGATCACCTTCATAAGTCATTGAGCATTGTAGTTACTGTGGGTAACAAAATCAAAGCCCATGCTCTCAATGATCGACTCTTTTTAGAGTTGTGTGATGAGAACAACAAAGATTTCAAACATTTGTCACTACCCACAGAAGTTTATTGGCTATCAAAAGGCAATTGAATAAGGTACTTCCATAATATTGTGTAGTTTTTTGTGGAGGAAGATGCTGTTCTCAGCAACAACCTTAAAGAGATTAGGAGTGACGTTGCGTTTTTGTTTGAGCTATTTTCAAAGTTCAATTAAATGAATTTAAAATTGCAGGAAAATGATACTACCCTTATGAATACAAAATGTATGGTGACTGTGTTTATTTCCAAGTTGATTTTATTTAAGTGCAACATAAGTAGATCACCGCGAGCTTTATCAATTTTCTTTCCTGATTAAGCTAAAAGGGAAAGCTGGTATGGGTGATGATGTGTTTGAGAGTCTTTTGTGACCATCTAGCCACCTTGCATAAAAATATGACGCAGCAATTTGAGGATCTTCTTTTGTTGGAAATTCCAGACTGGGTGATAAATCCGCCTGTATATATTGAAGAAGTTGGAGTATTAATGGAAGAATTTATTCAACTACAAACTGACGTTGAATTGAAACCAAAGTTTAAGATATATTATCAAGAGTTTTGGTTACACAAGGTTTCCAATTATTGTCCTGCATTATGGATGGTGGTTAAAAAACTCCTCCTGGCATTTCCAACTTCATATTTGATGGAACGTGGTTTCAGTGCAGTCATTTAGCTTATTTCCAAGCATGGAAACAGACTTCAGGCTTGTGAACGTGGTGATGTGACATTAAACTAGATGTTAGAAAACTGGTATCAGGTCATAAAGCTCATCCATCGCATTACATATTTATTTGACGGAAATATGTTATTAAATTAGGTAATAGAATCTTCTTAAGTGACTTCTAGACCATGAAAAACTATAATCAATACTCACTTAATTGTTTAACTAATTTTAGCCAAACATGATTGGTTATTCTATTTTTATAAATTGAAATTGTTCATCAAAAATATAATTGCTTAATTTGATTCAAAAAATGACATGTTAACTTCCAAAAAAAAGGTTTTTTGAAAATATTTGTTTTGATAATTTATTTTTATGCAAAAAGTATATTCTCACCTAAGTTCCTTCGATTTTGTACAGTCTTTTGCATAAATGTGATATGAAAACTATACATCTATTGGATTGTAAATAAACATTTGATTAGTTATTTAAAAAAAATCAATTATTTCAATGTTCCTCATTTAGATATTTTGTTTTATGATTTTGATTATCATTTTAAAGCTATCGATTGGGGGGCGCAGGGTATATGTTAATGGATCCAAGGTGGCTGGAAAAAGTTTGGGAAACACTGATCTAGGTCCTCCTCTAGTTTTAAATCATTTAATCCATGTGACACTATTTTGATATTACACAGAGAGTGGCATTGGTTATTGAAAGAGATTAAAGCATTTAACCCAATTATATCTTTCAAAATGTTTCACAATCACAATAGATAATGTACCAATGTCCTTGATCAGCCAATGAGAAGACTAACTTAAGTGCCTATCAACTCACTTCCAGCCAGGAGGGGAGGAATTTCACTTGTTGTATACCATGTCCTTTTTTCTTTACTGATGTGATTATAAGTGGGATACCAGTGGTGATGATATTTTCTCCTGGTAGGGTCACCAATGTCTGATAAGTCAAATGGTCGGACCAAAATGAGCGGAAGTCAGTGCAGCATCTGTTCTTCAGTGAGACAGCTGCCAAAGCGTCTGACATCAGTGGGTAGGTCATTGAGTGATGGTGTCACGTTTAAAACTGTATTGAGGAAGGCGATGGGAAACCAACTCAGTAATTATTCTCAAGACTTAATGATGGACGGAGCAATTTGAGGATCTTCTTTTGTTGGAAATTCAAGACTGGGTGATAAATCCACCTGTATATATTGAAGAAGTTGGAGTATTAGAGGAAGAATCATTTGGGCTATAGAGACTGGACAATATAGAGAATATGAGTCCTGGCAACTATGAAACCTGGCCCAATTGGCCGTGTGTCATGCCGGGCACGGGGTCTTGGGAGACAAGGCTACCGCGGTTGTCATCCCATGAAATCCTTGCCAAGTAAAAGCAGCAGAAGATGAAGAAAGGGACCTAAATAGCAAAATCAACAGAATCAGCATGGGAGACACAGAAGGGGAAGGAACTAGTTAGTATAGGGATTGGGAATGTTCGGACAGTGTTGAGGATCGGGAAATTAGAAAATATAAAGTGAAAAATGGAGAGAGAAAAAATAAATATTTTAGGGCTGAGTGATATGAGATAGTGGGGATAGCAAGCAATATTGAACAAAGAGCACAGTAAATATACAGCAGATGGATTGTCATTAGTAGAAGTAAAAGCTGAACTAGCAAGCTTGTTCATTTCTAAGGTCATAAGACCCCAAGCCACTATCGGGAGGAAGAAATTAACAGGACGAACGATCAATAAGAGGATATAATTTCAGGATGTTCCTGAAAGGAGACATTTAATATTAATAGTGGATTGGAACCAGACTGTAGGGAAAGGTAGAGATGGTAGTGAGGTAGGGAACTATGGTTTAGGGTCGAGAAATGACGGTGAGGAGAAAGCAATAGCAGGAAATGGGTTAATTATAAGGAACCCTTGGTTTAGGCAACACAATAGGCATAGGCTTGCATAGAATATTCCGTGGGATTTAGAAAGATATCTGTTAGACAGTATGTATTATGGTTGGGCACAGATTTAGGAACAACATGATTGGGTGCACAGTAATCTGGGAACAGATTCAGATCATAATTTAGTTATAATAAGGTGTAACCTCTGGTACAAAAAGATCAAACAGGGAAGATGGTTTTGGAAATGGAATGTAGAAGCAGTAACTGGAACGACAAGAAAGAAGGCTTTAGAGAGCGTCATGAATGAGAAAAGGGAGCGTATCAAAAAATGGATATCAAAAGCCTCAAAAGAAGCAATGGAAATAGGAAAAAGGGAGAGGAAACATGGGATACAGATGAAATGACTAAAAAGATAAATGAGGGAAGGAAATGAAAAAATAATAGCACAGAGTATTGAACAATAAACTCAGGTGGGAACAAAATAGGATGAAAGGATCATGGTGGAGGACTCATGGCAAGGATATGAAAAGGTTACATTGTCGCACTGTACACGAAGGTGAAATCAATGACAGGAAAGAAGAAGGCAAAATGAATGCAAACAACCAAAGGTGTCAGGGAAATCATTAATCAAAACAGGAAAGATTCATGAGAGATGGAAGAAATAATTGAAGAACTATATGGTAAAGGCCAGAAAGTTCAGACATAGAAAGAGAACATGAGGTAGATTAGGATAGCTTAGGTCCAGGCTTCCCTGATGGCTAGATAGAAAGGACATCAAAGGAAATGATATCAAATAAGGCAGCAGAGGTAGATGAAATTCCTGGATAACTACTTTTGGATTTAGGCAAATTTGAATGGAAAAGATTTTATGTAATTATTTGTAGCATATATGAGGGAGGAATTGGGCTGGATGATTTTGTCAGGTCAATGTTAGGTTCCTCCTCCAAAAAAGGTAAAGACAGACATATGTGAGGACTATCGAACAATAAGTTTGATTTGCCATGCAACTAAAGTAGTTCTCAAGATCATCAGCAAAAATTTGAGGAGCAGGGCAAGTGATTACTTAGGGGATTTAGGGATGATCAGTTAGGGTTCAGGAAGGGAAGAGGCATGTGTGGTGCCAAAGCAGTAATGGGGAGAGGAACATTGATTACAATCACGATGTATTCGTTTATTTCTTATATTTTGGGATAGCATTTGATGGAGTGAATTGGGAAAGACTAATGAGTATATGCAGAAAATAGGAATAGATAGGAGGAATAGAAGGCTAATCTGTAACCTCTACATGCCTCAGACTACTCAGGTGCGAGTGGGGAACGGAGAGTCCGGATGGGCAGTGCTAGGAAGAGGTGTAAGGCAGGGCTGCCCATTGTCACCGTCGCTGTTCAACCTGTATGCAGAGGAAATGATTAAAGAGGCATGGGAAGAACTGCAGGTAGGAATGAAAGTGGGCGGGGAATTCGTAAAATCAATTAGGTTTGCTGATGAACAAGCTTTAGTTTGTCAGTCAGGCAAGGGGTTGCAAGCATTTTCTGAGACATTGGAAAATCAGTGCACTAGGCATGGGATGAGAATCAACATTAATAAAACAAAGATAATGGGGTTTTTAAGAAAGAGGAAGGATACACTAAGCATTAAAGTAGTAGGGCAAACCTAGAGCAGGTGGAAAATTTTACTTATTTTGGAAGTGTTTAGCACCACAATGGTCAAAGTAGTAGTGGCAGAAGCTTGTTATTTAACTCTTTATCCTTTTTCTACTTAATTCTACATTTACATTATTCCATTTCCTTCTCTCTTCTGTCTTTTGAATTATATTGTCTGCCAGACATTGTTTCCTCGTTCTTTTCTTGTTTACAGTTCCTATAGCTTTGTATGAGGCTTATGATATCCCTTTTTTGATATGTTCCCATATTTCTTCTCTGGTACCAAGCTCCCAGTCCTCACTCATGATTTTCTTATGCTCAGCATTTCCTCTTATATGCTCACCAAAACTATCAATGCAACATTTATCAAAAGACGTGTAGATGCGTACAAAATTGTCTCTACCCTGAAGAAAATATAAAATCCGTAATGTACGCGCATGCGCTCATTCCTGAACAAAGCTCTCTCGTTTACTCCCACTACAAGAGTTAACCGTGCGACCATCTTTAATTACACCTTTAAGTTTGGCAGAAATTAGCAATGGAAAGTATTTTGTTATTCCAAACCGTCGATGAAACTTACACCCAAGTCAATTAACTATGCGCTCCTTACATTGAGATATCCATCATCTCATTAACCATAATCTTCTTCCCCCGAATCGCTCCGCAGATATCTTTATTAATCTTCTTCTTTCCAAAGTCTCGGCTCCTTCTTTTCTTTGCTCTCGAAATCCAAACTTGATCCCCTCCACTTGAGTACGCATCATTTAAATGAACTTACTAGCAGTTCTAACCTGGTCATCACTTCGGTCGGGAACACCTCCACTCTACACCCGCTGCCACACATTGCACACTAAGACGCTCCCTCCCATACTCACTCACTCTTCACTCGCGCTGCTCGCCGCATCTTCGATAGCCCAAACCCCCCGCACACATTCCTTCACCTCCAACGCTCTCCTCCGCCGCGGTTACCTCAAGTCCCTGCTCAATAAAAACAGTCATCCTCAGCCACATTCACCCGTCCAAACATCCACAAGACATCACTTCACACACCCTCTCCATTTACACAACATACTTCCTAGGAATTCAGTTCCTCAGACATTACCTATCTCCAAGATCTCTTCCCCATCTTGACTAACCACAAAACAACGGCACACATATTACCTGACTGTCCCTCGGTTGCTTATAAATCACCCGCCAATGTACATATCTGACACATTACAATCCACCAAGCCTTTATCCAAGCCCTCTGCCATCCAGGAATCCGCACCAGTGCCTTGTGACGGACCGAAACCAGTCCCCCCCCCACCGCCCCCCTCTCCGCTTTCCAACTCTCTCCCGTCCCACTCTATTCCCACATTCACATCCCGCTACACAACCTACCCTCTTCTTAATCGCAGATTCTGTCCCTCCTCCTACAGTGCACCACGCCCCGCACCAACGATCATTTCAAGCCTTCTCCTGCATTAGTTTCTTTACCTTAACATGACTCCCTCCACAATGCCTTCCTTAAAGAATGTTTCAATTTGTCTATTATTGCCTCCCTCCCCCCCTAACAATGCATTGCTAAACGCCAACGCCTTTGCCCGCTAGTGGGTCCTTCCCCTCGACCCCCACCCCTGTCGATCACCCCCTAACACCTCCCCCACCCTTCCCCTTCGGCCCGCGCCTGCCTCCTTCCCTGCCGGCCCATCACCCGGATATACCCACGGTCCTCTTCCTTCCGTTGAGAGAGGTGCCACCGAAATATTCAAACAGATACGTGAATGCCCTTGTTGTGACAGGGAAACTAGAAAATATGAGTTGAGAGATTGAGAGAGATGTTTGAGTGAGAATGTGATAGGTTAGAGTTTGAAGTACTATCGGAGCAATTATTACGTATAGAAGTCGGAGGGTAAAAGAGCGAGCGAGGGGTGGCAGTGACGTCGAACGAAAAGGTAGAAAGAATCGTGGTAAACAAGCGAATGATGGAATTCGTATAATGAGGAGGGTGAACCAACTATCGTGGTCATCGTTCAAGTCTTCACGCCGCAATCCAAGCAATCTTGGGAGTGGATGTGGTGCTCGCGATCAGTTGGGGTCGCGGGTGCTCCTGGAGCATTTGATAGCGATGCTTGGGGATCTGCGGGGGGCGAAGGGAGTGGTTGGAGTGAGCTGTCGTTTGGTCAGTGCTTCCTTTATTCATTGTCTCAGATATTCTCTTCATTCTTCTGCTCTTCCCCTCCCCTCTCCTTGCTTCAAAATCTAAAACTACTCCATCCAAGTGCTTTACTCCTGTTGGTATCCCTTTCCCTTTAATTTTTTCATCTCTTAATTGAAAGTTACACTTCGTTATCATTGAATTGTGATCCGAATCCGGATACACTCATGGGAAACAGTGCGAAATGTTGACGCTTATCTTCAGGATTTCGTCACTTGAAATTACAATTTGTTGGCTTTTAAATCTTGTTTCGGGAGGCCATTTTCAAATATGCACCGTTTTTGCCCTAATTCCCTTCTACCCCCCCACCCCCCCCACCCCCCCCACCCCCACCCCCCCACTCCCTCCCCACCCCCCGCACGCATTCCACCTCCTCATCGCTATCGAGAGCTTCCCTCCTTCCACGCACCCTCCACCCTCGCGATCATTTCATCTCACCTATCCCATACTCTCTCCTCTTCTTCCCCTCGGGTCAGGGTCCGACCCAAGCCCTCTCCATGCACCTGGGCCCTGCGATAGCGAAACTCAGCCCACGGCATGGGCTCGGGATTGGACGTTCGGCCCGGCCCGTATGAGCTCACGCATGCGCATTTCAGCTCCTAATCCAGTCAATGGGCCACATTACCACTAGATTGACCGGGGGCGCTTGTATTTCAACTAATATGATTCTTTCACTGAAATAGTCCACGCTACCTCGTCTGCGGTACGGATACCACGGCACTAGGGATGCCCAACCCCCCTCGCAGCTGGCGCTTCGATAATCCCCGTCAATAGGAAGAGGCACTCGGGTCCGATTTCGCGACAGAGTTTCTTCCCCCTCCCTTGTGCAAATGTCGCATTCATGCTGGAGTTCAATGACCCCTTCACCCTCATCGCCTTCCCCCCAACCCTCATCATAACCTTTCACTCTCCCTGAGTGATCTCGTAATTAGGGTGGTCCCCGCTTCCCAAGTGCCCTTTTCCGAGGGTCGGCGTCCTTTTCGTGGCGTAGGGCCATCCAAAGTGTGCCGAAGTGCCTCTCACGCTTCGTGTGCGTGAGTTACGCGCATGAGTTACGTGAAGAGGGAAAAGACGTCATGCATTTTGATATTTTTGACAATTTAGTGCCCTGCAAGCCACCGCTAGGGTGTGTAAATACGCCAGACTAATTTGGACCCGAATAGGACCATACCGCGGTCGAACTTATCCCTTATCGTTCGCGGAAAAAATACATCTTAAATCTATCTGTTCTACACATGATCTCTCTAATTTCATTTAAATGGTCTCTCCTACCGTAGTACGATGGGAGTAATAATACATTTTCAACATCACTGCTAAAGAAACGTCCTTCCAATTTGTGCAAAAGATTTAATCTGTAAATTTAACCTTCGCTCCATTAAAAGATTCCCGGCCTAGCTGCTCTAATATTTTGAATACGCTTATAAGTTTATCTTAACAACGTTCTACAAATCTAGCTCCTCTGCGCTGCACGCGATCCAATACGGCAATTAATCCAACTTCGTGAGGATACCATCTACACTGGCAGCATGTTCTAAATGAGGCCTAACCAGCGAATGATAGCATTTCTCTTTGACATTTTCATCACATTTACCTAGAACTCTTCTAATAAACCCGAAATTGTTGTTAGCTTGTCAATTTATTCCCCGTAATATGTGTTTCACTCAGGAGAGATCGTGAATGAGGGTAACGCCTAAGTATTTAATTGAGTCTACGCATTGTATATCGGTGTTACCAAAGCAGTAGGCGTTCGAGAGGGAATTGCTCTTTTTCCAAAAATTTATTACTACGCACTTTTTTAAGTTTAATTCTAATTGCCAAGTGTCGCACTAATGCATTAAGGTTATATGATAAAGCTGCTGTGTCCTCTTAGGATCACCGATGTCACGGTAAACCACTGCATCGTCGGCAAATAAACGTATCTTGCTAGGAGTAAATGTCGTGTACATATAGTCGGAATAAAAGAGGTGCGATGACACTTTTCTGGGGAACACCTCAAGTAACTTCGACTGCATTTGAGCTATGAATACTCTTCATATCCGACCATTCAAATACTCTTTAATTCAACCCCAGATATTTTTGTCTATGCCATGTGCTTCTAGCTTTGTTAGTAGTTTACTATGAGGTACTTTGTCGAAGGCTTTCTTAAAATCTAGAAAAATCGCATTCACTGGAACAATGCTCTCTTCAGAAATAAGGATATCATGAACAAAAAGCGCAAGTGGTGTCTTGCAGTATTTACCCTTTCGAAAACCGCGTTGATTTTTCATCAACAAATGATTATCGAGGTTTCTCACGATCGAACTAGCAACTAAATGTTCTATAATTTGCACGAAATGGATGTCAGGGAAATAGGTCTGCAATTGCTCGTAACCTCCTCGTCTCCGTTTTTAAATGTTGTTGTCACGTTTGTCGTTTTCCAATCTCTGGAAACCTGGTGATCTACCAGGGACGTCTTAAATATGATTTCTAGATACCCAACGCTAGATCCTTAAATATACGAGCGGGTATTTCATCGATCCCGGAGGATTTATTAGGTTTAATATTTTTCCCAGCGTTCTATTAAATTAAATGAGATATAAATTTTATGCATCGGTTGGCGAGAACAAATTGGTGAGCGATCGGAGACATTGAATGGAAGAAGAGAAAATGGAGGAAAACAATACTTTGAAAGAAAGAATTCAATAAGTTAACCTTTTCCACACCTTTGGTTATTCTTTCGCCCTTATCATTTTTGAGTGAATTAACTGCTGACTTATTTCTCTGCACCTCTCTGAGGTATGACCAAAACTCTTTCGGATTCTTTTTCTAATTTTCCGCTAGTCTTTTTCTTTTAAATTTGCTCAACGCTTTCCGAAATTTCTTCTTGGTATTCGCCCTAGGCATCTTTCTGTCGGTATGTATATCACCCCATAATTTACCATCTTGGTTCCGAGTTATCTTTTATAAATTTACTGGGAATGAACTTGTTGACTGCTGAGCGTGTGCTCTCAAGGAAGTAATTCCTCGTATTCTCAGTATCTCGGTGATTGCTATCCTTATTAAGCACGTATTCTAGGCTTTTATAGTGCCCTTCTTTAAACAAGTACATTTTTCTTTTAGGCTTCTTATTTCTGACCCCATGTAGCAAAAACTTAGCATTTACTGCCCTGTAGTCACTAATTCCTTTTATAGTTTCTAGAGTTATGACTTTTTCGGGTATATACGTTGCTAAGTAATCAGGAATGTTATCGCCCATAGTTGGTGAAGTGACAAGTTGATTCGATGAGTTCGACCGAAAAGAATTCAATGGCGATTCGCAGATGTATTTGTCTTTTCCGCCCGTTTTTAAACTGTATGTGCTCCAGTCTATAGATGGGACACTGAAATCTCCACCGATCATAACGTCGCGATCATTGTGTTGGATGATAAATCTTTGATTTGCAGATTGCAAATCAAACCAACCATGCCGAAACATGCGAACGCGCATACCGAAATTCTTTTGGATTAATGACTTTCAAGTGAGCATCAAACGCTTTCCAAATCATTACCCAGAAATACCTCAGCCCTGCTGACGCAAGAATTGTTTCCAGCAAAAAAGACACCGCTCCCGATTCTATTTGGTCTGTCACTTCTGTTAATGGAATTGGATTTCGGGAATATTTCACCGTCCACAATATCAGTGGATATCCAGCTTTCTGTCCCAATAATTATATGTCCATGCCTGTGCTTTGAATAAGGTGATGATATTCTGCGACTTTGTTTTTTAAACTTCGGCAATTTACTACCAACACAGATAATATTGCCTTGACATTACGGTTTTTTGAATTTTTAACGAGGATCGTCTTCTTATTAATATTGAATCCCTTATAAAATTTTCCTGGCTCACACCCCCATGGTCTGTCCTCTCCCGCAATGGGACGTCTGATGTTTCTGCTGCCTATCACAAAAATTCCCCCCTTCCCACTCTGACGGTCCCTTCTGGGTAGTGCTCTCACAGGGGCGGAGGTAAGGGCTGCAGATACCGCTGGGCTATGCTCCGATAGCACCTGAGAGTACTTCTTGGGGACGGGGATGAGGTTTGCCTTCGCATCTCCCCTCACACGCCGCAGCGTCAATGTTCCCCCGCAACTACGAGAGATATTTATTAATATTGATTCTCATCCCTTATCTATCGTAATGAATTTCCAATTCACTCAGCAATGCTTGCAACCTCTTTGCCGATTGACAAACTAAAGCGTCAGCAAACCTAAAAGGGAAAAAGAGTGTTGTTAAGTAATATTCATAGAATATCTTTTCTGTGAGTTCTTCTATTCTTCTACGACATAGGTGTAATATTTCCAATTTATATACATTATTTATCTTGGTCTAATGACAAGGAAAACTTAACGATAACTGACCTTTTAAACTTTTCAAGTGTCTCTCGCTAGTTATGCGTCAATCGAATGATCACCGTTGGAATCGCCAAACAGAATTAATTATCAGTTAGTAATAATGTTTTATTTGGAAATGTAATATGGCTGCACAGAAACATTTTGCGACAGCGGATTTCGATAAGTTTCCGACGAATTTTACATGAATCATTGTTTTTCCTGCAAAGGATTATCACTCTTTGCCTTCCGACAGGTACGTATTGTCGGTATTGCGTACCTCAGGCCCGTACTGAGAGCGAGCGAGTTCCCACGAAGCGAGCAGCCTTTACTCGCTTCGTGGGAACGAAAGGACTCCCGTACGAGAGTCCTTAATGCGCTCTTTGTCGAAGGGAGTCTGCGCGAAGAAAGCAATGATCGGCCCAGAGTTCCCTTCGTTTCGGTTGCTAAAACAAGGGAAGTCTTCGACAGCGAAGGGTGCGCTTTCTCCCACCCTCGGAAGGCGCGGTCACGTCAAGCGAGTGCGAAGAAGGCAACCTTAGGGAGGCAACGCTCGGTACGGGCCTTAATTAAATTAAGGGGAAGGAAATGCGATAGCGGTTAATACGTTTTTTAGTAATTGAAGGGATTTAATAACCGCGAAAAAAATTGCAGACTTGGAAAAGGAAAACACATATCCACTGGCCCATTCCATTTCATTGGGAATTACTGGGTTGGGTAATTTAATTTAATTTAAAGGAGATAGAGCATCGACATGCCAGCTACGCGTATTTTCATTATATTTCCTCTGTTTGTAGTTTAAGGCCCACTTCATCAAATTTTGATGATAACATAGGGGCTTAGTCTGTTGAATTTTTATAGAAATTGACATCGAAGGTTTTGTACGCGGTCTTAGGGCAATGGGGGAGAACAACTAGAAGAAATGCGGATTAACTGTATAGAAATACTCCTGTCATTATAACGAAAAACTAATTTCATGTGGTCTAGTATCGAGCGGAGGTCTTAAAATGATAGCCCCTTATCAAAAACAGCCACAATCGCCATTTAAAAATTGAAGCATTCCGGACTCTTCCGAGCTCTGCAACGTTTAAAAAATTAATGAGAACTTCATAGAGTGCTTCAAAGACCACGTTACTCACATTGTGTCTGTTTACGAATTACGGATGAATGGGTATTACGATATTTTTCATCACTGAATCCTAAATGCTGCCCTAAAAGGACACATTGACGCTTGCCATCACGAACCAACCTCCTTGAAGCTAATTCTGCACTGAAGTACATGGTATCGTGGACGCTCGGTTTATTCACTATACTTCCGAATTCTAATATCCCTTTTCAAGAACTATCAATATTTTTATTTGTAGGGGCCACTAAAATAATTTCTTTGTATAAGACTTGCATATCTTGGTTCCCCGATGTATTGTTTCTTGCTCAATAGGATTATTAATCGGATTAACGTTTTACAAGTAATTACTTGATTTGCTGGCATTCCACGTGAAAGGTAGCAAGTACACCTACTCAAATTCATTCGATAATTTTGCTACCTACAAATTCAAGTGTAATGATATTGAATTCTAAACTAACCGATGTACGAGCTGCAAGCACAAATTGTTCCCACTCTTTGAGGTCAAGATTAAATGTTCATTGATGTTTTCAAACAATCTACAGGTTCTTTTTGCCCACAGAAATATTGCTCATTTCTGTGGGCAACCAACTTGCTAATATTTGCGTCCACAATGTACATTTGTGTTCACAATGCAAATTTTTTGCGAAATTTGATTCGAATATTTGTTATATCCATTTCCAAATTTTTATAGCGACTGTTTTCAATCAAACTGCAATAGATTTAATAGATTCTAAATGAAGTTAATTTATTGGAATTCAAAATGTAAGAATATCTCAATATAATCTTTAAAAATACAAAAGATAACCACATTGCAATAATAATTTAGCGAATATTCCCTTGACTCTGTCCACAAAACTCAACGTTACGTCCAAAACAACAGTTAATTCCGCACACTCCACGCATTCTCCCTCGCCAAACATTCTCCCCTCTATCACAGTCTTCAACATCTCACTGCAGATCAATACGCCCATAATCCATTTTTCCTATCTCCTTAGGATTTCTCCCAACAATCCACTCTCTTCCCCTCTCACCCCACATAGCACTTCCTCTTTTGTTTTCCTTTATGTGCACTTCACCTTCTCCGCAGCCAAAATTTCAAAAGCCCCCAATCTACGTCTATCCTCCTGCTTCAATGACCATGTTTCGGTGCTGTACATGACTACGCTCAATGTCAAAACTTTTGACGAGTCTTTTCTCTTTTCTTAACATCCTTACTCAACGTCCCTGTCATCAACTCCCTCCTCCTTGTGAAAGCCTCTTTGCCTAGCGCAATTCTTCTCCTTACGTCCCTACCACTTTGACCGTGTTGGTCCAAAACACTACCGAGATACGTAAACTGTTCTACCTGCTCTAGTTTTTGCTATTCCTATTTTAATGTTAAGCTTAGCCTTTTTCTTTCTAGAAAATCGCATAACCTCTGTTTCATTAATATTGATTCTCATCCCATACCTGTCGCACTGAATTTCCAATGCACCCAGCAGTGCTTGCAACCCTTTCGCTGACTGACAAACTAGGGCTTGGTCATCAGCGAACCTAACTGATTTTACGAATTCCTATTATTCCCTTTCATTCCTACCTCCAGTTCTTCCCATAATGCCTCTCTTTAATCATTTCCTTTGCATACAGGTTGAACAGCAACGGTGATAATGGGCAACCCTGCCTTACACCTCTTTCTATCACTGCCCATCCGGACTCCCCGTTCCCCGCTCGCTCCTGAGACACATTTCACAGGTTGCAGATTAGCCTCATGTCCCACCAATTCCTTTTCTCCGCAACACATTCAATAATTTTTTCCCAATCCACTATATCAAGCGCCTTTTCTAAGTCAACGAAACAGATAAATACATATACACCCTGATTTTATTCTATGTTCCTGTCTATTAGTGACCCCATTACGGCTATGACATCGCGCGTACCTCTCCCCTTTCGGAACCCAAACTGATCATCCCCTAAGTAATCACTTGCCCTGCTCTCCTATTCTTTTGTTGATGATTCTTAGAACTACTTTAGCAGCGTGCGAAATAAAACTTATTCTTCCGTCTTTCCTACAAACAGCTGGAATATATTTTTTGGAAAATAAACATAACGGTGATCTGACGAACGTTTCCGGCCATCAGATCTAACTACCCTCGTAAAAGCTATGAGGGTAGTTTGAAAGGTCCTCGGAATCAGCCCCCCCTTTGTCAGCGCTGGTGCAACAAGTATTCCGCGTAGTAATAGGCGATCCTTGTAATGAGTAAACACGTAAAGCACCAGTGCTCTGGGAAGGGATTTGTGGCGCGGACGCCTTTCTGTTGTCGTTCCTAAGTGGAGATGGACAACATTGAGATTATGAAGAAGGAAAAATTGAGATTCGTGCGTTTATTAAATTTTTTGTAAAGAAAGGTATGAAAGCAAAGGAAATTCATGCCGAATCTCAGAACACCCTGGGGGATTCTGCTCCTTCGTATTCGACTGTTTCCAAGAGGACGAACGAGTTTAAGTTTGATCGGGACAGCTTGGATGATAATCCGCCCAGTGGTCGGCAAACTTTTCCAATGTCTTAGAAATTCTTGCAAAAGTGCATAAAATGGCCACGGAGGATCGCATATTAAGGAATGAATTACTCCATGAAAATTCTTCCTCTTACCTTTTCCTCTACACTGAAGTACTTAGTTCCGCGGATTATTGTCTAACTCCACGGACTCATTTGATTTCAATTCCCTTTACACTTTGATATATCGCAATCAAGTATCCCTGGAACTAAGTTACCTTCATTCAAGCCATATTCTCCTTCTATTCTAAGATTACTGGCCTCACGTCCTTACTTTATAGTTAGTTCCTCAATGTATTCCTTACATCTCTCTTGAATCGTCCTCAGTTCAAATAATCATTTCCCTTACGTATATTCGATTAATCTCACGGATTTTTTCTTTTTATTTTCTGACGGTATTTTCACCTTTCGGCGTTGAGCACCAATGTCACCCTTCCTTTGTAAACTTTCAAAATCTTCGAACTGCATCTTCCATCAATCTCTTTTTGCTCTATTTTTTCACCCCCTCAGTATGCTGTTTAACTCTTTATACTTCCTTCTACGTACCACTTGATTTAAAATGAAAGAAGTAACTTTGTACTTAATCCATGGCCTTCCGCGACGTCTATCTGAAAAGGATCCATGCTGCTTCGGGGAATTACCGTCGCGTGAGTGTGTTGATGGTCAACTATTTCTCCCCCAGTCCTAGAGGCGTTTTTAGGTTGAAGTGATCGGCTTCATTTTTTTCAGGTTAAAGATTTGTATTTCCGTCATGCATCTGTACATTGAAAGAAGTTTAAAACTTGAATTTAAAATACAATTACATTACAGAAAGAGATTTTGCCACTTTATATATATATATATATATATATATATATATATATATATATATATATATATATATATATACTATATATATATATACATATATATTTCCCTCCCCGGACTACAACCTTGACGTGGTGGAAGGGCCAGTGCGTTCCGATGCGACCCTAGAGCTGTGCTGGCGGGAGTAATAATAATTGCTCCTGGTAGGGTCACCCATGCCAGATAGGTCGAAGGTCAGGAGCCAGGTAGTCCACGCAGAGTCTGGTCCTCAGTGAGGCGGCTGCAATGGCGTCTGACGCCAGAGGGGCGGCAAATAAGTGATGGTGTCACGTTAAAAACACTATTGAGGAAGGCAACGGGAAGCCACCTCCATTATCATTCCCAAGATAAGTATGATGGTCACTAAACAGATTTTGAGTCCTGGCAACTACGGGGCTCGGCCCAATCGGCCGTGTGTCGTGCCCGGCAGCGGGGGAGGCAAGGCTTCCGCGGTCGTCATTCCACGAAACCCTTGCAAGGGAAAACCAGCAGCAGCAAGACAGAAGACGCAGGGGAAGAAGACCAACTTAGTTAGAATAGGAAAGTGGAATGTTAGGACAATGATGAGGATAGGGAAATTGGAGAATGATAAGCGAGAGATGGAAAGGGGAAAAATAGATATTTTAGGTCTATGCAAGGTGAGATGGAAGGATGGCGGGGATTACTAGAGTGATTATTATAGAATAATATACGGCGGCGGGGACGAAAGCCAACGAGGGGTTGCCATAGTATTAAATAAGGGGTAGGAAGAAGCGTAGCCAACATAAAACAGGTAACGGATAGACTATTACTAGTAGAGATAAAAGCAGAACCAACGAACTTGATTATTATTCAAGTGTACATGACACCGAGGAACCATATAGAGGAAGATATCGATAGGATATCCGATCAATTAGAGGACATAATCGCGTGTGTTCCTGCAGGGAAATATTTGATAGTGATGGGTGTTTGGAATGCGACGGTAGGCGGGGGAAGAGATGGTGATGAGGTGGGGGACTACGGTTTAGGCACGAGGAATGACCGCGGGGAGAATACAGTTGAGTTCTGCAGGAGACAGGGGTTAGTCATCACCAACACTTGGTTTAGACACCACAAAAGACGCAGGTATACATGGAAAATGCCAGGTGACTCAGAGGGGTATCAGCTAGATTATATCCTGGTTAGACACAGGTTTAGGAACAGTGTGATAAATTCGCACAGTTTCCCGGGAGCGGATGCGGACTCTGATCACAATTTAGTTGTTATGAAATGTAGCGTCCGTTTCAAAAAGATAAGGCAGGGGCGGCGAGTCAGAAAATGGAATGTAGAAGCACTACATGGTTTGAAAAGGAAGGAGTACAAACATGCGGTAGAGGAAATCATGGAGGATGGTAAAGAGCTAAGTACTATCGAAGAAATATGGGAAAGTATCAAGAAAGGGTTGTCTAAAGTCGCAAAAGACACTATTGGAACCGTTAACGCTAAAAGGACTAGGATACCATGGATAACGGATGAGTTGATTACAAAGATGGATGAGCGGCGAAAATGGAAGAATGTAAATACAGAATTAGGCAAAATGAAGTACAAAGAATTGAACAATAAATTGAGGCGGGCAACAAATAAAGCAAAAGAAGCATGGTGGAAGACACAGAGCGAGGATATGGTAAGTCTGCAGAGGAAGGGTGACATCGGTGCGCTGTACAGCAAAGTTAAATCGTTATCGGGAAGTAAGAAAGGAATAGCTATGCTAACAGTTAGAGATAAGGCGGGTAAGGTAATAGTTGACGCAGGAAAGATCCAAGATAGATGGAAGGAGTATATAGAAGAACTGTAGAGTAAAGAGCTTTGACCAACAAAGTTAGACATAGAAAAGGAACATGACGTAGAGAAAGATAGCTTAGCTCCGGGCATACTCGACGATGAGATAGAAAGGGCATTAAGGGAGATGAAACAAAATAAGGCCGTAGGGGTGGATAACATTACCGCGGAACTATTGAAATGTATAGGAAACTGTGGGAGGAAGAGGCTATATGAGCTGATTCGTAGTATTTATGAGGAAGGAATCTGGCCGGAAGACTTTGTGAGATCAGTGTTAGTTCCTATAGCGAAAAAGGTAAAGGCTACATCATGTGAGGACTACAGGACAATACGTTTGATATCCCACGCAGCTTAAGTTGTTCTAAGGATCATAAATAAAAGGATAGAGAATAGAGCAAATGATTACTTAGGGGATGACCAGTTTGGGTTTAGGAAGGGGAGAGGTACGCGTGAGGCCATTGCAGTAATGAGATTATTAATTGAGAGGAATATAGAATGCAACCAGGAGGTATTTGCCTGTTTCGCAGATTTCGAAAAAGCGTTTGATTGAGTGAATTGGGGAAATTTAATGAGTATATTCCGAAAAATAGGAATAGAGTGGAGGGATAGGAGGCTAATTCGCAACCTGTACATGTCTCAGACTGCTCAGGTGCGAGTGGGGAACGGGGAGTCCGGATGGGCAGGGTTAGGAAGAGGTGTAACGTAGGGTTGCCCATTTTCACCGTTGCTTTTCAACCTGTATGCAGAGGAAATGATCAAAGAGGCATGGGAAGAACTGGAGGTAGGAATGAAAGTGGGCGGGGAATTCGTAAAATCAGTTAGGTTCGCTGATGACCAAGCCCTAGTTTGTCAGTCAGTCAAAGGGTTGCAAACACTGCTGGGTGCATTGGAAATTCAGTGTGACAGGTATGGGATGAGAATCAATATTAATAAAACAAAGGTTATGCAATTTTCTAGAAAGGGAAAGGCTAAGCTAAACATTAAAATAGGAGGGCAAAAACTAGAGCAGATAGAACAGTTTACGTATCTCGGTAGTGTTTTGGACCAACACGGTCAAAGTAGTAGGGACGTAAGGCGAAGAATTGCGCTAGGCAAAGAGGCTTTCTCACGGAGGAGGGAGTTAATGAGAGGGACGTTGAGTTAAGGATATTAAGAAAAGACTCATAAAAACTTTGTTATGGAGCGTAGCTATGTACGGCGGGGAAACGTGGTGATTGAAGCAGCAAGATAGACGTAGACTAGAGGCTTTTGAAATGTGGGTGTGGAGAAGAATGGAGAAGGTGAAGTGGACAGAGAAGAAAACAAATGAGGAAGTACTTAGTATTGTGGGCGAAGAGAGGGGTTTGTTGGGAGAAATCCTATGGAGGCAGGAAAAGTGGATGAAGGGTGTGTTGACCGGCAGTGGGATGTTGAAGACTGTGATAGAGGGGAGAATGCTGGGCAAAAGTGGAAAGGGAAGGAACAGGATAGGGATGTTGGACGGGATGAAGGGAGGAAGAAAGTACTCAGAGATAAAGAGGGACCTGATATAGAGTAGGAAACTGGATTTTGTGTTTTTTTAGGAGTCATATAATATTTATTTAGTAGCTGTGTCCATCCAAAAACCTACCTTAACCGGTAGATTACCTAATAATAATAATTATATAGATCACGAGGCCCTCTGGTGCTCCATGGTCGTGCATCTGATGGACCTTCCTGTTTGGCCGATGTAGTACTTCCCACGTGTGCACATATACGACTTTGTACCTGAGATCAGGGATTCGGTCCTTCGGCTTAGGGATTATGTCGCCGATTTTTCTTCCTGTGGAGAACATAGTTGTTGCATCATGTTCCTGTAAGAGCTTACTTATCTTTTCAGCTGTTCCAATGGCATACAGGATGGTAGCATGGCATGTCGTTGGCTTTTTATTTTTCCGGCTTCTCCTCGCTCTGTTTCTTGGCCAGAATCCCTTATCCCTTACGTCGGAACTGTTTCCTGTGTGTTGCCCTTTGGTGCTTCGAATTCTGCCTCAGGAACTCATCGTTTGGCATGATAAGTACGTTCAGCAGAAGGAAAACCAAAAATCCATCACTTCGCACTTTTGAAAATTTAATTCTAATAGTGAAGTGTCGCACCAGCGAGCACATGAATATGAGTACATGTCCCCCCCCCCTGGGATTGTCAGGCAGCCCTGGCCTGCCTGACAATCGCTTCCTCTGGGACCGCAATCCATATTCGGGCGCGTCTTGCAGCGTTCGCTTCCGGAGAGACGGCCTTCGACATGGACGGCTGTGACGGACCAATTTCTTTCATGGACGCATTCGAAGTGGGCCAATTCCATGATTTCGCACCCAACATTCGTCGTCGAAAAAGATCGAGTCTAATTCCTCGATGTACGAGGGCTGTCGATTTAAGTAACTTTCGTTTGGGTCTAGCATGACGGTGGGTAATAGTGTTAGAGCCACCATCTCGGTGTCTAAACGTCCCTCTGTGCGTGTCGGGCTGTGGTAGTGTAAGCGGACTATGATTCTTTTTACTTTGCTCCCTCTGCCAACTTTTAAAATATGCGCTGCAATAGAAAATCCCGCGAGTTGTGAAATGCGATCTGTTATTACGTTTTTAGTGGCAAAAAACTAACACAAACCAATTCAAATTCATGGGCAAATTTGTTGAAGTGTGTACGGAGACGGATTAATGAGTGGAGGAGGCAGTGGTGTATTCTCAGTTTAAAAATGACCACAGCACCAATGTTCACGACGAGGACATCGCAGTGGTTGACCTAGCCTCGTACCAAATGAACTGACCGTGACAATCAACGAAAGTTTTCGTGAAAATGGCCGATTTACGATTACGGCAGATCTCTCGCTAGACGTAGTGGATTGCAACACTGAGCTTTGACAGCGTTGCAGAATTGCTTGCTGGTGTAAACAAGTGGCTTAAATGCAAGGCGGCGGCAGATTTATTCAGAGACGGAATTGAAAACCTTGTGTGTCGTTGTGATGAATGCCTCAAATTGAATTGTGACTGTGTAGAAAAATAGTTTAAAAGTGTGCTTTTGAAAGTCATGTGATAAAACCCTGTCTTTTCACTGGGTGAATATTTTATTTCAAAACTTAATTAACTTTCTTGGCAGGTGTCGTATGTTCCTTCTTGGAGAAATGATTGCGCGACCAGAGGGGGGATTCCCCTCCCCGGGGACGTCTTGGCCCCTCCCCTCCCTCCCTCCACCCAGTCACTCACCTGCCGATAGGTGTCCTCGATGGTGGGGATGTAGGACTCCCGGAAAGTGCCCTTGACGAAGCGCAGCACCAGGGAGCTCTTGCCCACGCCGCCCGCCCCGAACACCACCACGCGGTAGTCGTTGCTCTGCTCCGGCATCCTGCCGCTCACCACGTTGCTGGTGGCGCCGGGCGCCTCCTCACCCCCCCCTGCAGAAAGGAAGGAGCGCTCTGGTGAGAGGATGTTCGTTGACTCTTCGATGCTGTCGCATGCACGTCGGGAGACGCCGCTCCAGCATTTTTGAAAGGTGCGTAAATACAGGGAAAGTTGCATATGAACTATTTATTGATGAAATACTCATTCATAAAATTGAGAAGTGTAGGTAATTGAGAAACAACCGATTGGGCTTATTTTTGCATCAATGTGGATGAAATCTCTGCTGTATGTCACCATTGAGGGTAACAGGCAGGTAACTCTGTATTTACTGATTAAATATACTGTGTAGTATTACTCTCTGAATTTTCAGAAACATTAGAATTACTATTCGCCAATAAATCTGTCATCAGATATTTTTCCCGTTTTCCACACTTCTATTCCAACCACATATTTCCCGTCACAAGTAGTGGTCAACTTCCACTCCAATCACAAGTCTTTGCAAGTAGCGGGGGGCGGTGGGTCGGACTCCCACCGGGGTCGTGGCCCCCGGCTGGAGGCGGGTCCAGTTGGAGCGGCGCATGGAGCTGGAACTGCGTATCGAATGTCGCCCCATTTCACGTGATTCGCGACAAAACAAAGGCGACCTTGGACGAGTCACTCTCGGCGCGGGCCTCCCTTTAATCCTCGTGTCGCCGTTTAGCGATGTCTTCTTACCTGAATTCACCCAATATATATAACACATGATTTGATGTGATTCTCG
>NW_027286418.1:0-26401 GCF_022747635.1 Hetaerina americana
CTAGAACCCAAAGGGGGGGGTATTGGCACTTTTCATGGAAAAATGTGAAAAATTAAAATTTCTAAAAATGAAATAAATGCCTTCATTTTCACCTTAAACATTCACTCTATAATGGAAGATTGTTGTTTTTCGCAATATTTTTGGAAATTTGGGCTCTTTTACTAACATTAACACTTGCGCTGAGGCATCTTTTATGCTCATTTCTTGTCTTTAATGATTTATTCTGGGTTTTATTTTGTTTATTTGATGAAAAATGAACAACAATACAACACCATGGAAACATTTTTGTTTGATTCGCGTCGAGTGAGATTTTCACCTAGTACCCAAAGGGGGGGGTATTGGCACTTTTCATGGAAAAAAGTGAAAAATTAAAATTTCTAAAATGAAATAAATGCCTTCTATACACCTCAAACATTCACTCTATTATGGAAGATTGTTGTTTTTCGCAATATTTTTGGAAATTTGGGCTCTTTTACTAACATTAACACTTGCGCTGAGGCATCTTTTATGCTCATTTCTAGTTTTTAATGATTTATTCTGGGTTTTATTTTGTTTATTTGATGAAAATGAACAACAATACACACCATGGAAACATTTTTGTTTGATTCGTGTCGAGTGAGATTTTCACCTAGAACCCCAAAAGGTTTTGGCACTTTTCATGGAAAAAATGTGAAAAATTAAAATTTCTAAAAATGAAATAAATGCCTTCTTTACACCTCAACATTCACTCTATTATGGAAGATTGTTGTTTTTCGCAATATTTTTGGAAATTTGGGCTCTTTTACTAACATTAACACTTGCGCTGAGGCATCTTTTATGCTCATTTCTTGTCTTTAATGATTTATTCTGGGTTTTATTTTGTTTATTTGATGTAATGAACAACAATACACACCATGGAAACATTTTTGTTTGATTCCTGTCGAGTGAGATTTTCACCTAGAACCCAAAAGGGGGGGGGTATTGGCACTTTTCATGGAAAAATGAGAAAAATTAAAATTTCTAAAAATGAAATAAATGCCTTCTTTACACCTCAAACATTCACTCTATAATGGAAGATAGTTGTTTTTCGCATATATTTTTGGAAATTTGGGCTCTTTTACTAACATTAACACTTGCGCTGAGGCATCTTTTATGCTCATTTCTTGTCTTTAATGATTTTATTCTGGGTTTTTATTTTGTTTTATTTGATGAAAATGCACAACAATACACACCATGGAAACATTTTTGTTTGATTCGTGTCGAGTGAGATTTTCCACCTAGAACCCAAAAGGGGGGTATTGGCACTTTTCATGGAAAAATGAGAAAAATTAAAATTTCTAAAAATGAAATAAATGCCTTCTATACACCTCAAACATTCACTCTATAATGGAAGATTGTTGTTTTTCGCAATATTTTTGGAAATTTGGGCTCTTTTACTAACATTAACACTTGCGCTGAGGCATCTTTTATGCTCATTTCTTGTCTTTAATGATTTATTCTGGGTTTTATTTTGTTTATTTGATGAAAATGAACAACAATACACACCATGGAAACATTTTTGTTTGATTCGTGTCGAGTGAGATTTTCACCTAGAACCCAAAAGGGGGGGGTATTGGCACTTTTCATGGAAAAATGAGAAAAATTAAAATTCTAAAAATGAAATAAATGCCTTCTATACACCTCAAACATTCACTCTATAATGGAAGATTGTTGTTTTTCGCAATATTTTTGGAAATTTGGGCTCTTTTACTAACATTAACACTTGCGCTGAGGCATCTTTTATGCTCATTTCTTGTCTTTAATGATTTATTCTGGGTTTTATTTTGTTTATTTGATGAAAATGAACAACAATACACACCATGGAAACATTTTTGTTTGATTCGTGTCGAGTTGAGATTTTCACCTAGAACCCAAAAGGGGGGGGGTATTGGCACTTTTCATGGAAAAATGAGAAAAATTAAAATTTCTAAAAATGAAATAAATGCCTTCTTTACACCTTAAACATTCACTCTATAATGGAAGATTGTTGTTTTTCGCAATATTTTTGGAAATTTGGGCTCTTTTTACTAACATTAACACTTGCGCTGAGGCATCTTTTATGCTCATTTCTTGTCTTTAATGATTTATTCTGGGTTTTATTTTGTTTATTTGATGAAAATGAACAACAATACACACCATGGAAACATTTTTGTTTGATTCGTGTCGAGTGATGATTATTCACCTATAACCAAAAGGGTGGGGTATTGGCACTTTTCATGGAAAAATGTGAAAAATTAAAATTTCTAAAAATGAAATAAATGCCTTCTATACACCTCAAACATTCACTCTATAATGGAAGATTGTTGTTTTTCGCAAGATTATTGGAAATTTGGGCTCTTTTACTAACATTAACACTTGCGCTGAGGCATCTTTAATGCTCAACTCTTGTCTTTAATGATTTATTCTGGGTTTTTATTTTGTTTATTTGATGAAAATGAACAACAATACACACCATGGAAACATTTTTGTTTGATTCGCGTCGAGTGAGATTTTCACCTAGTACCCAAAGGGGGGGGGTATTGGCACTTTTCATGGAAAAATTGTGAAAAATTAAAATTTCTAAAAATGAAATAAATGCCTTCTTTACACCTTAAACATTCACTCTATAATGGAAGATTGTTGTTTTTCGCAATATTTTGGAAATTTGGGCTCTTTTACTAACATTAACACTTGCGCTGAGGCATCTTTTATGCTCATTTCTTGTCTTTAATGATTTATTCTGGGTTTTATTTTGTTTATTTGATGAAAATGAACAACAATACACACCATGGAAACATTTTTGTTTGATTCGTGTCGAGTGAGATTTTCACCTAAAACCCAAAGGGGGGGTATTGGCACTTTTCATGGAAAAATGAGAAAAATTAAAATTTCTAAAAATGAAATAAATGCCTTCTATACACCTCAAACATTCACTCTATAATGGAAGATTGTTGTTTTTTCGCAATTATTTGGAAATTTGGGCTCTTTTACTAACATTAACACTTGCGCTGAGGCATCTTTTATGCTCATTTCTTGTCTTTAATGATTTATTCTGGGTTTTATTTTGTTTATTTGATGAAAATGAACAACAATACACACCATGGAAACATTTTTGTTTGATTCGCGTCGAGTGAGATTTTCACCTAGAACCCAAAGGGGGGGGGGTATTGGCACTTTTCATGGAAAAATGTGAAAATTAAAATTTCTAAAAATGAAATAAATGCCTTCTTTACACCTTAAACATTCACTCTATAATGGAAGATTGTTGTTTTCGCAATATTTTTGGAAATTTGGGCTCTTTTACTAACATTAACACTTGCGCTGAGGCATCTTTTATGCTCATTTCTTGTCTTTAATGATTTATTCTGGGTTTTATTTTGTTTATTTGATGAAAATGAACAACAATACACACCATGGAAACATTTTTGTTTGATTCGCGTCGAGTGAGATTTTCACCTAGTACCCAAAGGGGGGGGGTATTGGCACTTTTCATGGAAAAATGTGAAAAATTAAAATTTCTAAAAATGAAATAAATGCCTTCTATACACCTCAAACATTCACTCTATTATGGAAGATTGTTGTTTATCGCAATATTTTTGGAAATTTGGGCTCTTTTACTAACATTAACACTTGCGCTGAGGCATCTTTAATGCTCATTTCTTGTCTTTAATGATTTATTCTGGGTTTTATTTTGTTTATTTGATGAATATGAAACAACAATACACACCATGGAAACATTTTTGTTTGATTCGTGTTGAGTGAGATTTTCACCTAGAACCCAAAGGGGGGGGTATTGGAACTTTTCATGGAAAAATGTGAAAAATTAAAATTTCTAAAAATGAAATAAATGCCTCTTTACACCTCAAACATTCACTCTATAATGGAAGATTGTTGTTTTTTCGCAATATTTTTGGAAATTTTGGCTCTTTTACTAACATTAACACTTGCGCTGAGGCATCTTTTATGCTCATTTCTAGTCTTTAATGATTTATTCTGGGTTTTATTTTGTTTATTTGATTGATGAAAATGAACAACAATACACACCATGGAAACATTTTTGTTTGATTCGTGTCGAGTGAGATTTTCACCTAGAACCCAAAAGGTTTTGGCACTTTTCATGGAAAAATGTGAAAAATTAAAATTTCTAAAAATGAAATAAATGCCTTCTTTACACCTCAAACATTCACTCTATTATGGAAGATTGTTGTTTTTCGCAATATTTTTGGAAATTTGGGCTCTTTTACTAACATTAACACTTGCGCTGAGGCATCTTTTATGCTCATTTCTTGTCTTTAATGATTTATTCTGGGTTTTATTTTGTTTATTTGATGTAATGAACAACAATACACACCATGGAAACATTTTTGTTTGATTCCTGTCGAGTGAGATTTTCACCTAGAACCCAAAAGGGGGGGGTATTGGCACTTTTCATGGAAAAATGAGAAAAATTAAAATTTCTAAAAATGAAATAAATGCCTTCTTTACACCTCAAACATTCACTCTATAATGGAAGATTGTTGTTTTTCGCAATATTTTTGGAAATTTGGGCTCTTTTACTAACATTAACACTTGCGCTGAGGCATCTTTTATGCTCATTTCTTGTCTTTAATGATTTATTCTGGGTTTTATTTTGTTTATTTGATGAAAATGCACAACAATACACACCATGGAAACATTTTTGTTTGATTCGTGTCGAGTGAGATTTTCACCTAGAACCCAAAAGGGGGGTATTGGCACTTTTCATGGAAAAATGAGAAAAATTAAAATTTCTAAAAATGAAATAAATGCCTTCTATACACCTCAAACATTCACTCTATAATGGAAGATTGTTGTTTTTCGCAATATTTTTGGAAATTTGGGCTCTTTTACTAACATTAACACTTGCGCTGAGGCATCTTTTATGCTCATTTCTTGTCTTTAATGATTTATTCTGGGTTTTATTTTGTTTATTTGATGAAAATGAACAACAATACACACCATGGAAACATTTTTGTTTGATTCGTGTCGAGTGAGATTTTCACCTAGAACCCAATAGATTGGCACTTATCATGGAAAAATGAGAAAAATTAAAATTTCTAAAAATGAAATAAATGCCTTCTATACACCTCAAACATTCACTCTATAATGGAAGATTGTTGTTTTTCGCAATATTTTTGGAAATTTGGGCTCTTTTACTAACATTAACACTTGCGCTGAGGCATCTTTTATGCTCATTTCTTGTCTTTAATGATTTATTCTGGGTTTTATTTTGTTTATTTGATGAAAATGAACAACAATACACACCATGGAAACATTTTTGTTTGATTCGTGTCGAGTGAGATTTTCACCTAGAACCCAAAAGGGGGGGGGTATTGGCACTTTTCATGGAAAAATGAGAAAAATTAAAATTTCTAAAAATGAAATAAATGCCTTCTTTACACCTTAAACATTCACTCTATAATGGAAGATTGTTGTTTTTCGCAATATTTTTGGAAATTTGGGCTCTTTTACTAACATTAACACTTGCGCTGAGGCATCTTTTATGCTCATTTCTTGTCTTTAATGATTTATTCTGGGTTTTATTTTGTTTATTTGATGAAAATGAACAACAATACACAACATGGAAACATTTTTGTTTGATTCGTGTCGAGTGAGATTTTCACCTATAACCCAAAAGGGTGGGGTATTGGCACTTTTCATGGAAAAATGTGAAAAATTAAAATTTCTAAAAATGAAATAAATGCCTTCTATACACCTCAAACATTCACTCTATAATGGAAGATTGTTGTTTTTCGCAATATTTTTGGAAATTTGGGCTCTTTTACTAACATTAACACTTGCGCTGAGGCATCTTTAATGCTCATTTCTAGTCTTTAATGATTTATTCTGGGTTTTATTTTGTTTATTTGATGAAAATGAACAACAATACACACCATGGAAACATTTTTGTTTGATTCGTGTCGAGTGAGATTTTCACCTAGAACCCAAAAGGTTTTGGCACTTTTCATGGAAAAATGTGAAAAATTAAAATTTCTAAAAATGAAATAAATGCCTTCTATACACCTCAAACATTCACTCTATAATGGAAGATTGTTGTTTTTCGCAATATTTTTGGAAATTTGGGCTCTTTTACTAACATTAACACTTGCGCTGAGGCATCTTTAATGCTCATTTCTTGTCTTTAATGATTTATTCTGGGTTTTATTTTGTTTATTTGATGAAAATGAACAACAATACACACCATGGAAACATTTTTGTTTGATTCGCGTCGAGTGAGATTTTCACCTAGTACCCAAAGGGGGGGGTATTGGCACTTTTCATGGAAAAATGTGAAAAATTAAAATTTCTAAAAATGAAATAAATGCCTTCTATACACCTCAAACATTCACTCTATTATGGAAGATTGTTGTTTTTCGCAATATTTTTGGAAATTTGGGCTCTTTTACTAACATTAACACTTGCGCTGAGGCATCTTTAATGCTCATTTCTTGTCTTTAATGATTTATTCTGGGTTTTATTTTGTTTATTTGATGAAAATGAACAACAATACACACCATGGAAACATTTTTGTTTGATTCGTGTCGAGTGAGATTTTCACATAGAACCCAAAGGGGGGGGGTATTGGAACTTTTCATGGAAAAATGTGAAAAATTAAAATTTCTAAAAATGAAATAAATGCCTTCTATACACCTCAAACATTCACTCTATAATGGAAGATTGGTTTTTTTCGCAATATTTTTGGAAATTTGGGCTCTTTTACTAACATTAACACTTGCGCTGAGGCATCTTTAATGCTCATTTCTTGTCTTTAATGATTTATTCTGGGTTTTATTTTGTTTATTTGATGAAAATGAACAACAATACACACCATGGAAACATTTTTGTTTGATTCGCGTCGAGTGAGATTTTCACCTAGAACCCAAAGGGGGGGGTATTGGCACTTTTCATGGAAAAATGTGAAAAATTAAAATTCCTAAAAATGAAATAAATGCCTTCTATACACCTCAAACATTCACTCTATAATGGAAGATTGTTGTTTTTCGCGATATTTTTGGAAATTTGGGCTCTTTTACGAACATTAACACTTGCACTGAGGCATCTTTTATGCTCATTTCTTGTCTTTAATGATTTATTCTGGGTTTTATTTTGTTTATTTGATGAAAATGAACAACAATACACACCATGGAAACATTTTTGTTTGATTCGAGTCGAGTGAGATTTTCACCTAGAACCCAAAGGGGGGGTATTGGCACTTTTCATGGAAAAATGTGAAAAATTAAAATTTCTAAAAATGAAATAAATGCCTTCTATTCGCCTCAAACATTCACTCTATAATGGAAGATTGTTGTTTTTCGCAATATTTTTGGAAATTTTGGCTCTTTTACCAACATTAACACTTGCGCTGAGGCATCTTTTATGCTCATTTCTTGTCTTTAATGATTTATTCTGGGTTTTATTTTATTTATTTGTTGAAAATGAACAACAATACACACCATGGAAACATTTTTGTTTGATTCGTGTCGAGTGAGATTTTCACCTAGAACCCAAAGGGGGGGGTATTGGCACTTTTCATGGAAAAATGTGAAAAATTAAAATTTCTAAAAATGAAATAAATGCCTTCTATACACCTCAAACATTCACTCTATAATGGAAGATTGTTGTTTTTCGCAATATTTTTGGAAATTTGGGCTCTTTTACTAACATTAACACTTGCGCTGAGGCATCTTTTATGCTCATTTCTAGTCTTTAATGATTTATTCTGGGTTTTATTTTGTTTATTTGATGAAAATGAACAACAATACACACCATGGAAACATTTTTGTTTGATTCGTGTCGAGTGAGATTTTCACCTAGAACCCAAAAGGTTTTGGCACTTTTCATGGAAAAATGAGAAAAATTAAAATTTCTAAAAACGAAATAAATGCCTTCTTTACACCTCAAACATTCACTCTATAATGGAAGATTGTTGTTTTTCGCAATATTTTTGGAAATTTGGGCTCTTTTACTAACATTAACACTTGCGCTGAGGCATCTTTTATGCTCATTTCTTGTTTTTAATGATTTATTCTGGGTTTTATTTTGTTTATTTGATGAAAATGAACAACAATACACACCATGGAAACATTTTTGTTTGATTCGTGTCGAGTGAGATTTTCACCTAGAACCCAAAGGGGGGGTATTGGCACTTTTCATGGAAAAATGTGAAAAATTAAAATTTCTAAAAATGAAATAAATGCCTTCTTTACACCTCAAACATTCACTCTATAATGGAAGATTGTTGTTTTTCGCAATATTTTTGGAAATTTGGGCTCTTTTACTAACATTAACACTTGCGCTGAGGCATCTTTTATGCTCATTTCTAGTCTTTAATGATTTATTCTGGGTTTTATTTTGTTTATTTGATGAAAATGAACAACAATACACACCATGGAAACATTTTTGTTTGATTCGTGTCTAGTGAGATTTTCACCTAGAACCCAAAGGATTGGCACTTTTCATGGAAAAATGTGAAAAATTAAAATTTCTAAAAATGAAATAAATGCCTTCTATACACCTCAAACATTCACTCTATAATGGAAGATTGTTGTTTTTCGCAATATTTTTGGAAATTTGGGCTCTTTTACTAACATTAACACTTGCGCTGAGGCATCTTTTATGCTCATTTCTAGTCTTTAATGATTTATTCTGGGTTTTATTTTGTTTATTTGATGAAAATGAACAACAATACACACCATGGAAACATTTTTGTTTGATTCGTGTCGAGTGAGATTTTCACCTAGAACCCAAAAGGTTTTGGCACTTTTCATGGAAAAATGTGAAAAATTAAAATTTCTAAAAATGAAATAAATGCCTTCTTTACACCTCAAACATTCACTCTATAATGGAAGATTGTTGTTTTTCGCAATATTTTTGGAAATTTGGGCTCTTTTACTAACATTAACACTTGCGCTGAGGCATCTTTAATGCTCATTTCTAGTCTTTAATGATTTATTCTGGGTTTTATTTTGTTTATTTGATGAAAATGAACAACAATACACACCATGGAAACATTTTTGTTTGATTCGTGTCGAGTGAGATTTTCACCTAGAACCCAAAAGGTTTTGGCACTTTTCATGGAAAAATGTGAAAAATTAAAATTTCTAAAAATGAAATAAATGCCTTCTTTACACCTCAAACATTCACTCTATAATGGAAGATTGTTGTTTTTCGCAATATTTTTGGAAATTTGGGCTCTTTTACTAACATTAACACTTGCGCTGAGGCATCTTTTATGCTCATTTCTTGTCTTTAATGATTTATTCTGGGTTTTATTTTGTTTATTTGATGAAAATGAACAACAATACACACCATGGAAACATTTTTGTTTGATTCGTGTCGAGTGAGATTTTCACCTAGAACCCAAAAGGTTTTGGCACTTTTCATGGAAAAATGTGAAAAATTAAAATTTCTAAAAATGAAATAAATGCCTTCTATACACCTCAAACATTCACTCTATAATGGAAGATTGTTGTTTTTCGCAATATTTTTGGAAATTTGGGCTCTTTTACTAACATTAACACTTGCGCTGAGGCATCTTTAATGCTCATTTCTAGTCTTTAATGATTTATTCTGGGTTTTATTTTGTTTATTTGATGAAAATGAACAACAATACACACCATGGAAACATTTTTGTTTGATTCGTGTCGAGTGAGATTTTCACCTAGAACCCAAAAGGTTTTGGCACTTTTCATGGAAAAATGTGAAAAATTAAAATTTCTAAAAATGAAATAAATGCCTTCTATACACCTCAAACATTCACTCTATAATGGAAGATTGTTGTTTTTCGCAATATTTTTGGAAATTTGGGCTCTTTTACTAACATTAACACTTGCGCTGAGGCATCTTTTATGCTCATTTCTTGTCTTTAATGATTTATTCTGGGTTTTATTTTGTTTATTTGATGAAAATGAACAACAATACACACCATGGAAACATTTTTGTTTGATTCGTGTCGAGTGAGATTTTCACCTAGAACCCAAAAGGGGGGGGTATTGGCACTTTTCATGGAAAAATGTGAAAAATTAAAATTTCTAAAAATGAAATAAATGCCTTCTTTACACCTTAAACATTCACTCTATAATGGAAGATTGTTGTTTTTCGCAATATTTTTGGAAATTTGGGCTCTTTTACTAACATTAACACTTGCGCTGAGGCATCTTTTATGCTCATTTCTTGTCTTTAATGATTTATTCTGGGTTTTATTTTGTTTATTTGATGAAAATGAACAACAATACACACCATGGAAACATTTTTGTTTGATTCGTGTCGAGTGAGATTTTCACCTAGAACCCAAAGGGGGGGGTATTGGCACTTTTCATGGAAAAATGTGAAAAATTAAAATTTCTAAAAATGAAATAAATGCCTTCTTTACACCTTAAACATTCACTCTATAATGGAAGATTGTTGTTTTTCGCAATATTTTTGGAAATTTGGGCTCTTTTACTAACATTAACACTTGCGCTGAGGCATCTTTTATGCTCATTTCTTGTCTTTAATGATTTATTCTGGGTTTTATTTTGTTTATTTGATGAAAATGAACAACAATACACACCATGGAAACATTTTTGTTTGATTCGTGTCGAGTGAGATTTTCACCTATAACCCAAAGGGGGGGTATTGGCACTTTTCATGGAAAAATGAGAAAAATTAAAATTTCTAAAAATGAAATAAATGCCTTCTATACACCTCAAACATTCACTCTATAATGGAAGATTGTTGTTTTTCGCAATATTTTTGGAAATTTGGGCTCTTTTACTAACATTAACACTTGCGCTGAGGCATCTTTTATGCTCATTTCTTGTCTTTAATGATTTATTCTGGGTTTTATTTTGTTTATTTGATGAAAATGAACAACAATACACACCATGGAAACATTTTTGTTTGATTCGTGTCGAGTGAGATTTTCACCTAGAACCCAAAAGGTTTTGGCACTTTTCATGGAAAAATGTGAAAAATTAAAATTTCTAAAAATGAAATAAATGCCTTCTTTACACCTCAAACATTCACTCTATAATGGAAGATTGTTGTTTTTCGCAATATTTTTGGAAATTTGGGCTCTTTTACTAACATTAACACTTGCGCTGAGGCATCTTTAATGCTCATTTCTAGTCTTTAATGATTTATTCTGGGTTTTATTTTGTTTATTTGATGAAAATGAACAACAATACACACCATGGAAACATTTTTGTTTGATTCGTGTCGAGTGAGATTTTCACCTAGAACCCAAAAGGTTTTGGCACTTTTCATGGAAAAATGTGAAAAATTAAAATTTCTAAAAATGAAATAAATGCCTTCTTTACACCTCAAACATTCACTCTATAATGGAAGATTGTTGTTTTTCGCAATATTTTTGGAAATTTGGGCTCTTTTACTAACATTAACACTTGCGCTGAGGCATCTTTTATGCTCATTTCTTGTCTTTAATGATTTATTCTGGGTTTTATTTTGTTTATTTGATGAAAATGAACAACAATACACACCATGGAAACATTTTTGTTTGATTCGTGTCGAGTGAGATTTTCACCTAGAACCCAAAAGGTTTTGGCACTTTTCATGGAAAAATGTGAAAAATTAAAATTTCTAAAAATGAAATAAATGCCTTCTATACACCTCAAACATTCACTCTATAATGGAAGATTGTTGTTTTTCGCAATATTTTTGGAAATTTGGGCTCTTTTACTAACATTAACACTTGCGCTGAGGCATCTTTAATGCTCATTTCTAGTCTTTAATGATTTATTCTGGGTTTTATTTTGTTTATTTGATGAAAATGAACAACAATACACACCATGGAAACATTTTTGTTTGATTCGTGTCGAGTGAGATTTTCACCTAGAACCCAAAAGGTTTTGGCACTTTTCATGGAAAAATGTGAAAAATTAAAATTTCTAAAAATGAAATAAATGCCTTCTTTACACCTCAAACATTCACTCTATTATGGAAGATTGTTGTTTTTCGCAATATTTTTGGAAATTTGGGCTCTTTTACTAACATTAACACTTGCGCTGAGGCATCTTTTATGCTCATTTCTTGTCTTTAATGATTTATTCTGGGTTTTATTTTGTTTATTTGATGTAATGAACAACAATACACACCATGGAAACATTTTTGTTTGATTCCTGTCGAGTGAGATTTTCACCTAGAACCCAAAAGGGGGGGGTATTGGCACTTTTCATGGAAAAATGAGAAAAATTAAAATTTCTAAAAATGAAATAAATGCCTTCTTTACACCTCAAACATTCACTCTATAATGGAAGATTGTTGTTTTTCGCAATATTTTTGGAAATTTGGGCTCTTTTACTAACATTAACACTTGCGCTGAGGCATCTTTTATGCTCATTTCTTGTCTTTAATGATTTATTCTGGGTTTTATTTTGTTTATTTGATGAAAATGCACAACAATACACACCATGGAAACATTTTTGTTTGATTCGTGTCGAGTGAGATTTTCACCTAGAACCCAAAAGGGGGGTATTGGCACTTTTCATGGAAAAATGAGAAAAATTAAAATTTCTAAAAATGAAATAAATGCCTTCTATACACCTCAAACATTCACTCTATAATGGAAGATTGTTGTTTTTCGCAATATTTTTGGAAATTTGGGCTCTTTTACTAACATTAACACTTGCGCTGAGGCATCTTTTATGCTCATTTCTTGTCTTTAATGATTTATTCTGGGTTTTATTTTGTTTATTTGATGAAAATGAACAACAATACACACCATGGAAACATTTTTGTTTGATTCGTGTCGAGTGAGATTTTCACCTAGAACCCAATAGATTGGCACTTTTCATGGAAAAATGAGAAAAATTAAAATTTCTAAAAATGAAATAAATGCCTTCTATACACCTCAAACATTCACTCTATAATGGAAGATTGTTGTTTTTCGCAATATTTTTGGAAATTTGGGCTCTTTTACTAACATTAACACTTGCGCTGAGGCATCTTTTATGCTCATTTCTTGTCTTTAATGATTTATTCTGGGTTTTATTTTGTTTATTTGATGAAAATGAACAACAATACACACCATGGAAACATTTTTGTTTGATTCGTGTCGAGTGAGATTTTCACCTAGAACCCAAAAGGGGGGGGTATTGGCACTTTTCATGGAAAAATGAGAAAAATTAAAATTTCTAAAAATGAAATAAATGCCTTCTTTACACCTTAAACATTCACTCTATAATGGAAGATTGTTGTTTTTCGCAATATTTTTGGAAATTTGGGCTCTTTTACTAACATTAACACTTGCGCTGAGGCATCTTTTATGCTCATTTCTTGTCTTTAATGATTTATTCTGGGTTTTATTTTGTTTATTTGATGAAAATGAACAACAATACACACCATGGAAACATTTTTGTTTGATTCGTGTCGAGTGAGATTTTCACCTATAACCCAAAAGGGTGGGGTATTGGCACTTTTCATGAAAAATGTGAAAAATTAAAATTTCTAAAAATGAAATAAATGCCTTCTATACACCTCAAACATTCACTCTATAATGGAAGATTGTTGTTTTTCGCAATATTTTTGGAAATTTGGGCTCTTTTACTAACATTAACACTTGCGCTGAGGCATCTTTAATGCTCATTTCTTGTCTTTAATGATTTATTCTGGGTTTTATTTTGTTTATTTGATGAAAATGAACAACAATACACACCATGGAAACATTTTTGTTTGATTCGCGTCGAGTGAGATTTTCACCTAGTACCCAAAGGGGGGGGGTATTGGCACTTTTCATGGAAAAATGTGAAAAATTAAAATTTCTAAAAATGAAATAAATGCCTTCTATACACCTCAAACATTCACTCTATTATGGATGATTGTTGTTTTTTCGCAATATTTTTGGAAATTTGGGCTCTTTTACTAACATTAACACTTGCGCTGAGGCATCTTTAATGCTCATTTCTTGTCTTTAATGATTTACTCTGGGTTTTATTTTGTTTATTTGATGAAAATGAACAACAATACACACCATGGAAACATTTTTGTTTGATTCGTGTCGAGTGAGATTTTCACATAGAACCCAAAGGGGGGGGGTATTGGAACTTTTCATGGAAAAATGTGAAAAATTAAAATTTCTAAAAATGAAATAAATGCCTTCTATACACCTCAAACATTCACTCTATAATGGAAGATTGGTTTTTTTCGCAATATTTTTGGAAATTTGGGCTCTTTTACTAACATTAACACTTGCGCTGAGGCATCTTTAATGCTCATTTCTTGTCTTTAATGATTTATTCTGGGTTTTATTTTGTTTATTTGATGAAAATGAACAACAATACACACCATGGAAACATTTTTGTTTGATTCGCGTCGAGTGAGATTTTCACCTAGAACCCAAAGGGGGGGGTATTGGCACTTTTCATGGAAAAATGTGAAAAATTAAAATTCCTAAAAATGAAATAAATGCCTTCTATACACCTCAAACATTCACTCTATAATGGAAGATTGTTGTTTTTCGCGATATTTTTGGAAATTTGGGCTCTTTTACGAACATTAACACTTGCACTGAGGCATCTTTTATGCTCATTTCTTGTCTTTAATGATTTATTCTGGGTTTTATTTTGTTTATTTGATGAAAATGAACAACAATACACACCATGGAAACATTTTTGTTTGATTCGAGTCGAGTGAGATTTTCACCTAGAACCCAAAGGGGGGGGTATTGGCACTTTTCATGGAAAAATGTGAAAAATTAAAATTTCTAAAAATGAAATAAATGCCTTCTATTCGCCTCAAACATTCACTCTATAATGGAAGATTGTTGTTTTTTCGCAATATTTTTGGAAATTTTGGCTCTTTTACCAACATTAACACTTGCGCTGAGGCATCTTTTATGCTCATTTCTTGTCTTTAATGATTTATTCTGGGTTTTATTTTGTTTATTTGATGAAAATGAACAACAATACACACCATGGAAACATTTTTGTTTGATTCGTGTCGAGTGAGATTTTCACCTAGAACCCAAAGGGGGGGGGATTGGCACTTTTCATGGAAAAATGTGAAAAATTAAAATTTCTAAAAATGAAATAAATGCCTTCTATACACCTCAAACATTCACTCTATAATGGAAGATTGTTGTTTTTCGCAATATTTTTGGAAATTTGGGCTCTTTTACTAACATTAACACTTGCGCTGAGGCATCTTTTATGCTCATTTCTAGTCTTTAATGATTTATTCTGGGTTTTATTTTGTTTATTTGATGAAAATGAACAACAATACACACCATGGAAACATTTTTGTTTGATTCGTGTCGAGTGAGATTTTCACCTAGAACCCAAAAGGTTTTGGCACTTTTCATGGAAAAATGAGAAAAATTAAAATTTCTAAAAACGAAATAAATGCCTTCTTTACACCTCAAACATTCACTCTATAATGGAAGATTGTTGTTTTTCGCAATATTTTTGGAAATTTGGGCTCTTTTACTAACATTAACACTTGCGCTGAGGCATCTTTTATGCTCATTTCTTGTTTTTAATGATTTATTCTGGGTTTTATTTTGTTTATTTGATGAAAATGAACAACAATACACACCATGGAAACATTTTTGTTTGATTCGTGTCGAGTGAGATTTTCACCTAGAACCCAAAGGGGGGGTATTGGCACTTTTCATGGAAAAATGTGAAAAATTAAAATTTCTAAAAATGAAATAAATGCCTTCTTTACACCTCAAACATTCACTCTATAATGGAAGATTGTTGTTTTTCGCAATATTTTTGGAAATTTGGGCTCTTTTACTAACATTAACACTTGCGCTGAGGCATCTTTTATGCTCATTTCTAGTCTTTAATGATTTATTCTGGGTTTTATTTTGTTTATTTGATGAAAATGAACAACAATACACACCATGGAAACATTTTTGTTTGATTCGTGTCTAGTGAGATTTTCACCTAGAACCCAAAGGATTGGCACTTTTCATGGAAAAATGTGAAAAATTAAAATTTCTAAAAATGAAATAAATGCCTTCTATACACCTCAAACATTCACTCTATAATGGAAGATTGTTGTTTTTCGCAATATTTTTGGAAATTTGGGCTCTTTTACTAACATTAACACTTGCGCTGAGGCATCTTTTATGCTCATTTCTAGTCTTTAATGATTTATTCTGGGTTTTATTTTGTTTATTTGATGAAAATGAACAACAATACACACCATGGAAACATTTTTGTTTGATTCGTGTCGAGTGAGATTTTCACCTAGAACCCAAAAGGTTTTGGCACTTTTCATGGAAAAATGTGAAAAATTAAAATTTCTAAAAATGAAATAAATGCCTTCTTTACACCTCAAACATTCACTCTATAATGGAAGATTGTTGTTTTTCGCAATATTTTTGGAAATTTGGGCTCTTTTACTAACATTAACACTTGCGCTGAGGCATCTTTAATGCTCATTTCTAGTCTTTAATGATTTATTCTGGGTTTTATTTTGTTTATTTGATGAAAATGAACAACAATACACACCATGGAAACATTTTTGTTTGATTCGTGTCGAGTGAGATTTTCACCTAGAACCCAAAAGGTTTTGGCACTTTTCATGGAAAAATGTGAAAAATTAAAATTTCTAAAAATGAAATAAATGCCTTCTTTACACCTCAAACATTCACTCTATAATGGAAGATTGTTGTTTTTCGCAATATTTTTGGAAATTTGGGCTCTTTTACTAACATTAACACTTGCGCTGAGGCATCTTTTATGCTCATTTCTTGTCTTTAATGATTTATTCTGGGTTTTATTTTGTTTATTTGATGAAAATGAACAACAATACACACCATGGAAACATTTTTGTTTGATTCGTGTCGAGTGAGATTTTCACCTAGAACCCAAAAGGTTTTGGCACTTTTCATGGAAAAATGTGAAAAATTAAAATTTCTAAAAATGAAATAAATGCCTTCTATACACCTCAAACATTCACTCTATAATGGAAGATTGTTGTTTTTCGCAATATTTTTGGAAATTTGGGCTCTTTTACTAACATTAACACTTGCGCTGAGGCATCTTTAATGCTCATTTCTAGTCTTTAATGATTTATTCTGGGTTTTATTTTGTTTATTTGATGAAAATGAACAACAATACACACCATGGAAACATTTTTGTTTGATTCGTGTCGAGTGAGATTTTCACCTAGAACCCAAAAGGTTTTGGCACTTTTCATGGAAAAATGTGAAAAATTAAAATTTCTAAAAATGAAATAAATGCCTTCTATACACCTCAAACATTCACTCTATAATGGAAGATTGTTGTTTTTCGCAATATTTTTGGAAATTTGGGCTCTTTTACTAACATTAACACTTGCGCTGAGGCATCTTTTATGCTCATTTCTTGTCTTTAATGATTTATTCTGGGTTTTATTTTGTTTATTTGATGAAAATGAACAACAATACACACCATGGAAACATTTTTGTTTGATTCGTGTCGAGTGAGATTTTCACCTAGAACCCAAAAGGGGGGGGTATTGGCACTTTTCATGGAAAAATGTGAAAAATTAAAATTTCTAAAAATGAAATAAATGCCTTCTTTACACCTTAAACATTCACTCTATAATGGAAGATTGTTGTTTTTCGCAATATTTTTGGAAATTTGGGCTCTTTTACTAACATTAACACTTGCGCTGAGGCATCTTTTATGCTCATTTCTTGTCTTTAATGATTTATTCTGGGTTTTATTTTGTTTATTTGATGAAAATGAACAACAATACACACCATGGAAACATTTTTGTTTGATTCGTGTCGAGTGAGATTTTCACCTAGAACCCAAAGGGGGGGGTATTGGCACTTTTCATGGAAAAATGTGAAAAATTAAAATTTCTAAAAATGAAATAAATGCCTTCTTTACACCTTAAACATTCACTCTATAATGGAAGATTGTTGTTTTTCGCAATATTTTTGGAAATTTGGGCTCTTTTACTAACATTAACACTTGCGCTGAGGCATCTTTTATGCTCATTTCTTGTCTTTAATGATTTATTCTGGGTTTTATTTTGTTTATTTGATGAAAATGAACAACAATACACACCATGGAAACATTTTTGTTTGATTCGTGTCGAGTGAGATTTTCACCTATAACCCAAAGGGGGGGTATTGGCACTTTTCATGGAAAAATGAGAAAAATTAAAATTTCTAAAAATGAAATAAATGCCTTCTATACACCTCAAACATTCACTCTATAATGGAAGATTGTTGTTTTTCGCAATATTTTTGGAAATTTGGGCTCTTTTACTAACATTAACACTTGCGCTGAGGCATCTTTTATGCTCATTTCTTGTCTTTAATGATTTATTCTGGGTTTTATTTTGTTTATTTGATGAAAATGAACAACAATACACACCATGGAAACATTTTTGTTTGATTCGCGTCGAGTGAGATTTTCACCTAGAACCCAAAAGGGGGGGGTATTGGCACTTTTCATGGAAAAATGAGAAAAATTAAAATTTCTAAAAATGAAATAAATGCCTTCTATACACCTCAAACATTCACTCTATAATGGAAGATTGTTGTTTTTCGCAATATTTTTGGAAATTTGGGCTCTTTTACTAACATTAACACTTGCGCTGAGGCATCTTTTATGCTCATTTCTTGTCTTTAATGATTTATTCTGGGTTTTATTTTGTTTATTTGATGAAAATGAACAACAATACACACCATGGAAACATTTTTGTTTGATTCGTGTCGAGTGAGATTTTCACCTATAACCCAAAGGGGGGGTATTGGCACTTTTCATGGAAAAATGTGAAAAATTAAAATTTCTAAAAATGAAATAAATGCCTTCTTTACACCTTAAACATTCACTCTATAATGGAAGATTGTTGTTTTTCGCAATATTTTTGGAAATTTGGGCTCTTTTACTAACATTAACACTTGCGCTGAGGCATCTTTTATGCTCATTTCTTGTCTTTAATGATTTATTCTGGGTTTTATTTTGTTTATTTGATGAAAATGAACAACAATACACACCATGGAAACATTTTTGTTTGATTCGCGTCGAGTGAGATTTTCACCTAGAACCCAAAAGGGGGGGGTATTGGCACTTTTCATGGAAAAATGAGAAAAATTAAAATTTCTAAAAATGAAATAAATGCCTTCTATACACCTCAAACATTCACTCTATAATGGAAGATTGTTGTTTTTCGCAATATTTTTGGAAATTTGGGCTCTTTTACTAACATTAACACTTGCGCTGAGGCATCTTTTATGCTCATTTCTTGTCTTTAATGATTTATTTTGGGTTTTATTTTGTTTATTTGATGAAAATGAACAACAATACACACCATGGAAACATTTTTGTTTGATTCGCGTCGAGTGAGATTTTCACCTAGAACCCAAAGGGGGGGTATTGGCACTTTTCATGGAAAAATGTGAAAAATTAAAATTTCTAAAAATGAAATAAATGCCTTCTTTACACCTTAAACATTCACTCTATAATGGAAGATTGTTGTTTTTCGCAATATTTTTGGAAATTTGGGCTCTTTTACTAACATTAACACTTGCGCTGAGGCATCTTTTATGCTCATTTCTTGTCTTTAATGATTTATTCTGGGTTTTATTTTGTTTATTTGATGAAAATGAACAACAATAGACACCATGGAAACATTTTTGTTTGATTCGTGTCGAGTGAGATTTTCACCTAGAACCCAAAAGGGGGGGGTATTGGCACTTTTCATGGAAAAATGTGAAAAATTAAAATTTCTAAAAATGAAATAAATGCCTTCTTTACACCTCAAACATTCACTCTATAATGGAAGATTGTTGTTTTTCGCAATATTTTTGGAAATTTGGGCTCTTTTACTAACATTAACACTTGCGCTGAGGCATCTTTTATGCTCATTTCTTGTCTTTAATGATTTATTCTGGGTTTTATTTTGTTTATTTGATGAAAATGAACAACAATACACACCATGGAAACATTTTTGTTTGATTCGCGTCGAGTGAGATTTCACCTAGAACCCAAAAGGGGGGGGTATTGGCACTTTTCATGGAAAAATGAGAAAAATTAAAATTTCTAAAAATGAAATAAATGCCTTCTTTACACCTCAAACATTCACTCTATAATAGAAGATTGTTGTTTTTCGCAATATTTTTGGAAATTTGGGCTCTTTTACTAACATTAACACTTGCGCTGAGGCATCTTTTATGCTCATTTCTTGTCTTTAATGATTTATTCTGGGTTTTATTTTGTTTATTTGATGAAAATGAACAACAATACACACCATGGAAACATTTTTGTTTGATTCGTGTCGAGTGCGATTTTCACCTAGAACCCAAAAGGGGGGGGTATTGGCACTTTTCATGGAAAAATGTGAAAAATTAAAATTTCTAAAAATGAAATAAATGCCTTCTATACACCTCAAACATTCACTCTATAATGGAAGATTGTTGTTTTTCGCAATATTTTTGGAAATTTGGGCTCTTTTACTAACATTAACACTTGCGCTGAGGCATCTTTTATGCTCATTTCTTGTCTTTAATGATTTATTCTGGGTTTTTTTTGTTTATTTGATGAAAATGAACAACAATACACACCATGGAAACATTTTGTTTGATTCGTGTCGAGTGAGATTTTCACCTAGAACCCAAAAGGGGGGGGTATTGGCACTTTTCATGGAAAAATGAGAAAAATTAAAATTTCTAAAAATGAAATAAATGCCTTCTATACACCTCAAACATTCACTCTATAATGGAAGATTGTTGTTTTTCGCAATATTTTTGGAAATTTGGGCTCTTTTACTAACATTAACACTTGCGCTGAGGCATCTTTTATGCTCATTTCTTGTCTTTAATGATTTATTCTGGGTTTTATTTTGTTTATTTGATGAAAATGAACAACAATACACACCATGGAAACATTTTTGTTTGATTCGTGTCGAGTGAGATTTTCACCTAGAACCCAAAAGGGGGGGGTATTGGCACTTTTCATGGAAAAATGTGAAAAATTAAAATTTCTAAAAATGAAATAAATGCCTTCTTTACACCTTAAACATTCACTCTATAATGGAAGATTGTTGTTTTTTCGCAATATTTTTGGAAATTTGGGCTCTTTTACTAACATTAACACTTGCGCTGAGGCATCTTTTATGCTCATTTCTTGTCTTTAATGATTTATTCTGGGTTTTATTTTGTTTATTTGATGAAAATGAACAACAATACACACCATGGAAACATTTTTGTTTGATTCGTGTCGAGTGAGATTTTCACCTAGAACCCAAAAGGGGGGGGGTATTGGCACTTTTCATGGAAAAATGTGAAAAATTAAAATTTCTAAAAATGAAATAAATGCCTTCTTTACACCTTAAACATTCACTCTATAATGGAAGATTGTTGTTTTTCGCAATATTTTTGGAAATTTGGGCTCTTTTACTAACATTAACACTTGCGCTGAGGCATCTTTTATGCTCATTTCTTGTCTTTAATGATTTATTCTGGGTTTTATTTTGTTTATTTGATGAAAATGAACAACAATACACACCATGGAAACATTTTTGTTTGATTCGTGTCGAGTGAGATTTTCACCTAGAACCCAAAAGGGGGGGGTATTGGCACTTTTCATGGAAAAATGTGAAAAATTAAAATTTCTAAAAATGAAATAAATGCCTTCTATACACCTCAAACATTCACTCTATAATGGAAGATTGTTGTTTTTCGCAATATTTTTGGAAATTTGGGCTCTTTTACTAACATTAACACTTGCGCTGAGGCATCTTTTATGCTCATTTCTTGTCTTTAATGATTTATTCTGGGTTTTTATTTTGTTTATTTGATGAAAATGAACAACAATACACACCATGGAAACATTTTTGTTTGATTCGCGTCGAGTGAGATTTTCACCTAGAACCCAAAAGGGGGGGGTATTGGCACTTTTCATGGAAAAATGAGAAAAATTAAAATTTCTAAAAATGAAATAAATGCCTTCTTTACACCTCAAACATTCACTCTATAATGGAAGATTGTTGTTTTTCGCAATATTTTTGGAAATTTGGGCTCTTTTACTAACATTAACACTTGCGCTGAGGCATCTTTTATGCTCATTTCTTGTCTTTAATGATTTATTCTGGGTTTTATTTTGTTTATTTGATGAAAATGAACAACAATACACACCATGGAAACATTTTTGTTTGATTCGTGTCGAGTGCGATTTTCACCTAGAACCCAAAAGGGGGGGGGTATTGGCACTTTTCATGGAAAAATGTGAAAAATTAAAATTTCTAAAAATGAAATAAATGCCTTCTATACACCTCAAACATTCACTCTATAATGGAAGATTGTTGTTTTTCGCAATATTTTTGGAAATTTGGGCTCTTTTACTAACATTAACACTTGCGCTGAGGCATCTTTTATGCTCATTTCTTGTCTTTAATGATTTATTCTGGGTTTTTTTTTGTTTATTTGATGAAAATGAACAACAATACACACCATGGAAACATTTTTGTTTGATTCGTGTCGAGTGAGATTTTCACCTAGAACCCAAAAGGGGGGGGTATTGGCACTTTTCATGGAAAAATGAGAAAAATTAAAATTTCTAAAAATGAAATAAATGCCTTCTATACACCTCAAACATTCACTCTATAATGGAAGATTGTTGTTTTTCGCAATATTTTTGGAAATTTGGGCTCTTTTACTAACATTAACACTTGCGCTGAGGCATCTTTTATGCTCATTTCTTGTCTTTAATGATTTATTCTGGGTTTTATTTTGTTTATTTGATGAAAATGAACAACAATACACACCATGGAAACATTTTGTTTGATTCGTGTCGAGTGAGATTTTCACCTAGAACCCAAAAGGGGGGGGTATTGGCACTTTTCATGGAAAAATGTGAAAAATTAAAATTTCTAAAAATGAAATAAATGCCTTCTTTACACCTTAAACATTCACTCTATAATGGAAGATTGTTGTTTTTCGCAATATTTTTGGAAATTTGGGCTCTTTTACTAACATTAACACTTGCGCTGAGGCATCTTTTATGCTCATTTCTTGTCTTTAATGATTTATTCTGGGTTTTATTTTGTTTATTTGATGAAAATGAACAACAATACACACCATGGAAACATTTTTGTTTGATTCGTGTCGAGTGAGATTTTCACCTAGAACCCAAAAGGGGGGGGTATTGGCACTTTTCATGGAAAAATGTGAAAAATTAAAATTTCTAAAAATGAAATAAATGCCTTCTTTACACCTTAAACATTCACTCTATAATGGAAGATTGTTGTTTTTCGCAATATTTTTGGAAATTTGGGCTCTTTTACTAACATTAACACTTGCGCTGAGGCATCTTTTATGCTCATTTCTTGTCTTTAATGATTTATTCTGGGTTTTATTTTGTTTATTTGATGAAAATGAACAACAATACACACCATGGAAACATTTTTGTTTGATTCGTGTCGAGTGAGATTTTCACCTAGAACCCAAAAGGGGGGGGTATTGGCACTTTTCATGGAAAAATGTGAAAAATTAAAATTTCTAAAAATGAAATAAATGCCTTCTATACACCTCAAACATTCACTCTATAATGGAAGATTGTTGTTTTTCGCAATATTTTTGGAAATTTGGGCTCTTTTACTAACATTAACACTTGCGCTGAGGCATCTTTTATGCTCATTTCTTGTCTTTAATGATTTATTCTGGGTTTTATTTTGTTTATTTGCTGAAAATGAACAACAATACACACCATGGAAACATTTTTGTTTGATTCGTGTCGAGTGAGATTTTCACCTAGAACCCAAAAGGGGGGGGTATTGGCACTTTTCATGGAAAAATGTGAAAAATTAAAATTTCTAAAAATGAAATAAATGCCTTCTATACACCTCAAACATTCACTCTATAATGGAAGATTGTTGTTTTTCGCAATATTTTTGGAAATTTGGGCTCTTTTACTAACATTAACACTTGCGCTGAGGCATCTTTTATGCTCATTTCTTGTCTTTAATGATTTATTCTGGGTTTTTTTTTGTTTATTTGCTGAAAATGAACAACAATACACACCATGGAAACATTTTTGTTTGATTCGTGTCGAGTGAGATTTTCACCTAGAACCCAAAAGGGGGGGGTATTGGCACTTTTCATGGAAAAATGAGAAAAATTAAAATTTCTAAAAATGAAATAAATGCCTTCTTTACACCTTAAACATTCACTCTATTATGGAAGATTGTTGTTTTTCGCAATATTTTTGGAAATTTGGGCTCTTTTACTAACATTAACACTTGCGCTGAGGCATCTTTTATGCTCATTTCTTGTCTTTAATGATTTATTCTGGGTTTTATTTTGTTTATTTGATGAAAATGAACAACAATACACACCATGGAAACATTTTTGTTTGATTCGTGTCGAGTGAGATTTTCACCTAGAACCCAAAAGGGGGGGGTATTGGCACTTTTCATGGAAAAATGTGAAAAATTAAAATTTCTAAAAATGAAATAAATGCCTTCTATACACCTCAAACATTCACTCTATAATGGAAGATTGTTGTTTTTCGCAATATTTTTGGAAATTTGGGCTCTTTTACTAACATTAACACTTGCGCTGAGGCATCTTTTATGCTCATTTCTTGTCTTTAATGATTTATTCTGGTTTTATTTTGTTTATTTGCTGAAAATGAACAACAATACACACCATGGAAATATTTTTGTTTGATTCGTGTCGAGTGAGATTTTCACCTAGAACCCAAAAGGGGGGGGTATTGGCACTTTTCATGGAAAAATGAGAAAAATTAAAATTTCTAAAAATGAAATAAATGCCTTCTTTACACCTTAAACATTCACTCTATAATGGAAGATTGTTGTTTTTCGCAATATTTTTGGAAATTTGGGCTCTTTTACTAACATTAACACTTGCGCTGAGGCATCTTTTATGCTCATTTCTAGTCTTTAATGATTTATTCTGGGTTTTATTTTGTTTATTTGATGAAAATGAACAACAATACACACCATGGAAACATTTTTGTTTGATTCGTGTCGAGTGAGATTTTCACCTAGAACCCAAAAGGGGGGGGTATTGGCACTTTTCATGGAAAAATGTGAAAAATTAAAATTTCTAAAAATGAAATAAATGCCTTCTATACACCTCAAACATTCACTCTATAATGGAAGATTGTTGTTTTTTCGCAATATTTTTGGAAATTTGGGCTCTTTTACTAACATTAACACTTGCGCTGAGGCATCTTTTATGCTCATTTCTTGTCTTTAATGATTTATTCTGGGTTTTTTTTGTTTATTTGATGAAAATGAACAACAATACACACCATGGAAACATTTTTGTTTGATTCGTGTCGAGTGAGATTTTCACCTAGAACCCAAAAGGGGGGGGTATTGGCACTTTTCATGGAAAAATGAGAAAAATTAAAATTTCTAAAAATGAAATAAATGCCTTCTATACACCTCAAACATTCACTCTATAATGGAAGATTGTTGTTTTTTGCAATATTTTTGGAAATTTGGGCTCTTTTACTAACATTAACACTTGCGCTGAGGCATCTTTTATGCTCATTTCTTGTCTTTAATGATTTATTCTGGGTTTTATTTTGTTTATTTGATGAAAATGAACAACAATACACACCATGGAAACATTTTTGTTTGATTCGTGTCGAGTGAGATTTTCACCTAGAACCCAAAAGGGGGGGGTATTGGCACTTTTCATGGAAAAATGTGAAAAATTAAAATTTCTAAAAATGAAATAAATGCCTTCTTTACACCTTAAACATTCACTCTATAATGGAAGATTGTTGTTTTTCGCAATATTTTTGGAAATTTGGGCTCTTTTACTAACATTAACACTTGCGCTGAGGCATCTTTTATGCTCATTTCTTGTCTTTAATGATTTATTCTGGGTTTTATTTTGTTTATTTGATGAAAATGAACAACAATACACACCATGGAAACATTTTTGTTTGATTCGTGTCGAGTGAGATTTTCACCTAGAACCCAAAAGGGGGGGGTATTGGCACTTTTCATGGAAAAATGTGAAAAATTAAAATTTCTAAAAATGAAATAAATGCCTCTTTACACCTTAAACATTCACTCTATAATGGAAGATTGTTGTTTTTTCGCAATATTTTTGGAAATTTGGGCTCTTTTACTAACATTAACACTTGCGCTGAGGCATCTTTTATGCTCATTTCTTGTCTTTAATGATTTATTCTGGGTTTTATTTTGTTTATTTGATGAAAATGAACAACAATACACACCATGGAAACATTTTTGTTTGATTCGTGTCGAGTGAGATTTTCACCTAGACCCAAAAGGGGGGGGTATTGGCACTTTTCATGGAAAAATGTGAAAAATTAAAATTTCTAAAAATGAAATAAATGCCTTCTATACACCTCAAACATTCACTCTATAATGGAAGATTGTTGTTTTTCGCAATATTTTTGGAAATTTGGGCTCTTTTACTAACATTAACACTTGC
>NW_027286419.1:0-26376 GCF_022747635.1 Hetaerina americana
ATTGGTATTACCACAGAGAACAGCTCTTTTTATTTAATTTTCGTGTTTTTGATGGAATCGGTAATTTTCTCCCAATATTTTCCTTTTAAGTATTTCGAACTACTTTTTTCAAAATTCGTTAAATTTTCTATCGCAAAATATGGTTAATAATTTAACACGTATGTTTTTAGGCGAGTACACTGAAAACTGGTAGTTTTTATTCAATCATCGTATTTTTTATGCATTCACGTATTTTTTCAACGCAGAGTATGTCGTTTTAATTTTAACACGCATTAAGATCGGAATTTCCACTGAGAACAGCTCGTTTATATTTAATTTTCGTGTTTTCGATGTGATCGTTAATAATCTCTCAATATTTTCCTTTCAAGTATATAGAACTACTTTTTCCAAAATTCGTTGAATTTTTAATAGCAGAAATTTGTGTTTTGATTTTAAGCGCGCATGTTTTGTGGCGAGTTCACTGAGAACAGCTAGTTCTATTTCAATCTTCATATTTTCAATGTAATCTCGTATTTTCTTTAACTTTTTTCAATTTCATTGTTTGAGGCGCCATTCTTCATCATTCGTTGATTTATGTATCGAAAATATGTTCGTAAATTTGAACACGGGTTTTATCTGGTATTTCAACAGAAAACTGCTCGTTTTTATTCAATCTACGTATTTTCGAAGAAATCGCGTATTTTTTATAATCCGTTGATTTTTCGATCGAAAAAAAGTTGTTATTATTATCAACGCGTACGTTTTGTTGCCATTCCACTGAAAACTGCAAGTGTTTACTTTATCTTCTTTTCGCTGTCTTTTAAATCGCAAATTATATCGTTATAATTTAAACTAGTATTTGATGTGGTATTTCCAGAGATAACTTCTCGTTTCTAAGTATTTTTTGGGTTTTTGCTGAAATCGTAAATTTTCTCTATATAATTTCCTTCCAAGTTTTTCACAGTACATTTTTCAAAATTCGTTAGTTTTTTTACAGTAACCATTGGTGTTATGATTTTCCATGCGTATGTTTTGGGGCGTGTCCACTGAAAACGACTTGTTTTATGATTTTCCACGCGCATGTTATTTAAAATGAAATTTGTTAGTATTTGAAATGAAATTTGTTATTATTATCTACGCGTACGTTTTGTTGCCATTCCACTGAAAACTTCAAGTGTTTACTTTATCTTCATTTCGTTGTCTCTTAAATCACAAATTATATCGTTATAATTTAAACTAGTGTTTGATGTGGTATTTCCAGAGATAACTTCTCGTTTTAAAGTATTTTTTGTGTTTTTGCTGAACTCGTAAATTTTCTCTAAATAATTTCCTTCCAAGTTTTTCAAACTACGTTTTTCAAAGTTCGTTAGTTTTTTAACCGCAAACATCAGTGTTATGATTTTCCACGCGCATGTTTTACGGCGTGACCACTGAAAACGACAAGGTTTCATCCAATGATCGTATTTTGGATGAAATCGCGTTCTTTCTCTAAATTTCTTTAATTTAAGTAAACGAAACTCCTTTTTCGTTTATTTCTCCATCGCTTAAAATGTATTTTTAATTGAAACAAGTATTTGCAGTGAAGTTACAATAGAAATGAGTATGTTTATATCTATTTTCCGTGTTTTCAATGTAATCGTTAAATTTTACACTCGTTTTTTCATGATTTGTTAATTTCTCCATCGAAAAATACGTTATTTTAATGTAAACACGTGTGTTGTGGTATTTCCAAAAAATCAACTCGTTTAATTTTTTTCCGTGTTTTCGATGATATCATTGAATTTCAAACCCCTATTTTCATCATTACTTGATTTCTCCACCGCAAAATATAAAGTTTTAATTTAAACACGTAATTTATTTGGAATTCAGACGGAAAACTCTCGTCTTTATTTACTTTTCGTGTTTTCGATGAAATCGTTATTTATCCTCGATAATTTCCTTTCAAGAGTTTCAAACACCTTATTTCATCATTCGATGATTTTTTTTCGCGGAGTATGTCGTTTTAATTTTAACACGCATTTAAATTGGTACTTCCACAAAGAACAGCTCGGTTTTTTAAATTTTCGTGTTTTTTATGTGATCGTTAATTTCTCTCAATATTTTCCTTTCAAGTATATCGAACTACTTTTTTCAAAATTCGTTGAATTTTCAATCGCAGAAATTGGTGTGATGATTTTAAGCGCGCATGTTTTGTGGCGAGTTCACTGAGAACTGTTAGTTCTTTTTCAATCTTCGTATTTTCGATGTAATCTTGTATTTTCTCTAACTTTTTTCAATTTCATTGATTCAAGCGCCTTTCTTCATCATTCGTTGATTTATCTATCGAAAATATGTCCGTTAATTTGAACCATTGTTTTATGTGGTATTTCCACAGAAAACTGCTCGATTTCATCTTCCTACGTATTTTCGATGAAATCACGTATTTTTTTTATCCGTTGATTTTTCAATCGAAAAACAGTTGTTATTATTATCAACGCGTATGTTTTGGTCAATTCCACTGAAAACTGCAAGTGTTTAATTTCTCTTTTTATTTTCGATGAAATCAATCTATCAACATTTTTTCAATTCAAGGTTTTCAAACGTCGGTTTTCATTTTTCTTTGTCTTTTACATCGCAAATTATATCTTTATAATTTAAACTAGTATTTGATGATGGATTTCCACAGAGAACTCCATGTTTTTATGTTTTTTTTGTGTTTTTTGGTGAAATCGTAAAGTTTTTCTCAATTATTACCATCCAAGTTTTTCAAACAAATTTTTTCTAAATTCGTTGGTTTTTTAACCGCAAACATTGGTGTTATGATTTTCCACGCGCATGTTTTGCGGCATGTCCACTGAAAACGGCTAGTTTCCATTTAATAATCGTATTTTGGATTAAAACGGGTACTCTTTCTACATTTCTTCAATTCAGGTAAATCAAACTCCTTTTTCGTTTATTTCTCCAACGCTAAAAATGTCGTTTTAATTTAAACAAGTTTTTGAAGTGGAGTTTCCACATTAAAGTGCTCGTTATTATCTTTTTTGTCGTGTTTTTAATGAAATAGTTAAGTTTAAAAGCCCTTTTTTCATGATTTGTTAATTTCTCCATCGAAAAATACGTTATAATGAATGTTAACACATATTTATGGTTTTTCCTCTTAAAACAACTCGTTTAATTATTTTCCGTGTTTTTGATGATATCGTTATATTTCAAACCCATTTTTTCATCATTCGTTGATTTCTCCACCGCAAAATATATCGTTTTAATTTTAACACGCATTTTAAATTGGTATTACCACAGAGAACAGCTCTTTTTATTTAATCTTCGTGTTTTTGATGGAATCGGTAATTTTCTCCCAATATTTTCCTTTTAAGTATTTCGAACTACTTTTTTCAAAATTCGTTAAATATTCTATCGCAAAATAAGGTTAATAATTTAACACGTATGTCTTTAGGCGAGTACACTGAAAACTGGTAGTTTTTATTCAATCATCGTATTTTTTATGCATTCACGTATTTTTTCAACGCAGAGTATGTCGTTTTAATTTTAACACGCATTAAGATCGGAATTTCCACTGAGAACAGCTCGTTTATATTTAATTTTCGTGTTTTCGATGTGATCGTTAATAATCTCTCAATATTTTCCTTTCAAGTATATAGAACTACTTTTTCCAAAATTCGTTGAATTTTTAATAGCAGAAATTTGTGTTTTGATTTTAAGCGCGCATGTTTTGTGGCGAGTTCACTGAGAACAGCTAGTTCTCTTTCAATCTTCGTATTTTCAATGTAATCTCGTATTTTCTTTAACTTTTTTCAATTTCATTGTTTGAGGCGCCATTCTTCAGCATTCGTTGATTTATGTATCGAAAATATGTTCGTAAATTTGAACACGGGTTTTATCTGGTATTTCAACAGAAAACTGCTCGTTTTTATTCAATCTACGTATTTTCGAAGAAATCGCGTATTTTTTTTAATCCGTTGATTTTTCGATCGAAAAAAAGTTGTTATTATTATCAACGCGTACGTTTTGTTGCCATTCCACTGAAAACTGCAAGTGTTTACTTTATCTTCTTTTCGCTGTCTTTTAAATCGCAAATTATATCGTTATAATTTAAACTAGTATTTGATGTGGTATTTCCAGAGATAACTTCTCGTTTCTAAGTATTTTTTGGGTTTTTGCTGAAATCGTAAATTTTCTCTATATAATTTCCTTCCAAGTTTTTCAGAGTACATTTTTCAAAATTCGTTAGTTTTTTTACAGTAACCATTGGTGTTATGATTTTCCATGCGCATGTTTTGGGGCGTGTCCACTGAAAACGACTAGTTTTATGATTTTCCACGCGCATGTTATTTAAAATGAAATTTGTTAGTATTTGAAATGAAATTTGTTATTATTATCTACGCGTACGTTTTGTTGCCATTCCACTGAAAACTTCAAGTGTTTACTTTATCTTCATTTCGTTGTCTCTTAAATCACATATTATATCGTTATAATTTAAACTAGTGTTTGATGTGGTATTTCCAGAGATAACTTCTCGTTTTAAAGTATTTTTTGTGTTTTTGCTGAACTCGTAAATTTTCTCTAAATAATTTCCTTCCAAGTTTTTCAAACTACGTTTTTCAAAGTTCGTTAGTTTTTTAACCGCAAACATCAGTGTTATGATTTTCCACGCGCATGTTTTACGGCGTGACCACTGAAAACGACAAGGTTTCATCCAATGATCGTATTTTGGATGAAATCGCGTTCTTTCTCTAAATTTCTTTAATTTAAGTAAACGAAACTCCTTTTTCGTTTATTTCTCCATCGCTTAAAATGTATTTTTAATTGAAACAAGTATTTGCAGTGAAGTTACAATAGAAATGAGTATGTTTATATCTATTTTCCGTGTTTTCAATGTAATCGTTAAATTTTACACTCGTTTTTTCATGATTTGTTAATTTCTCCATCGAAAAATACGTTATTTTAATGTAAACACGTGTGTTGTGGTATTTCCAAAAAATCAACTCGTTTAATTTTTTCCGTGTTTTCGATGATATCGTTAAATTTCAAACCCCTTTTTTCATCATTCCTTGATTTCTCCACCGCAAAATATAAAGTTTTAATTTAAACACGTAATTTATATGGAATTCAGACGGAAAACTCTCGTCTTTATTTACTTTTCGTGTTTTCGATGAAATCGTTATTTATCCTCGATAATTTCCTTTCAAGAGTTTCAAACACCTTTTTTCATCATTCGATGATTTTTTTTCGCGGAGTATGTCGTTTTAATTTTAACACGCATTTAAATTGGTACTTCCACAAAGAACAGCTCGGTTTTTTAAATTTTCGTGTTTTTTATGTGATCGTTAATTTTCTCTCAATATTTTCCTTTCAAGTATATCGAACTACTTTTTTCTAAATTCGTTGAATTTTCAATCGCAGAAATTGGTGTGATGATTTTAAGCGCGCATGTTTTGTGGCGAGTTCACTGAGAACTGTTAGTTCTTTTTCAATCTTCGTATTTTCGATGTAATCTTGTATTTTCTCTAACTTTTTTCAATTTCATTGATTCAAGCGCCTTTCTTCATCATTCGTTGATTTATCTATCGAAAATATGTCCGTTAATTTGAACCATTGTTTTATGTGGTATTTCCACAGAAAACTGCTCGATTTCATCTTCCTACGTATTTTCGATGAAATCGCGTATTTTTTTTTATCCGTTGATTTTTCAATCGAAAAACAGTTGTTATTATTATCAACGCGTATGTTTTGGTCAATTCCACTGAAAACTGCTAGTTTTTACTTTATCTTCTTATTTTCGATGAAATCAATCAATCAACATTTTTTCAATTCAAGGTTTTCAAACGTCGTTTTTCATTATTCTTTGTCTTTTACATCGCAAATTATATCTTTATAATTTAAACTAGTATTTGATGATGGATTTCCACAGAGAACTCCATGTTTTAATGTTTTTTTGTATTTTTTGGTGAAATCGTAAATTTTTTCTCAATTATTACCATCCAAGTTTTTCAAACAAATTTTTTCTAAATTCGTTGGTTTTTTAACCGCAAACATTGGTGTTATGATTTTCCACGCGCATGATTTGCGGCATGTCCACTGAAAACGGCTAGTTTCCATTTAATAATCGTATTTTGGATTAAAACGGGTACTCTTTCTACATTTCTTCAATTCAGGTAAATCAAACTCCTTTTTCGTTTATTTCTCAAACGCTAAAAATGTCGTTTTAATTTAAACAAGTTTTTGAAGTGGAGTTTCCACATTAAAGTGCTCGTTATTATCTTTTTTGTCGTGTTTTTAATGAAATAGTTAAGTTTAAAAGCCCTTTTTTCATGATTTGTTAATTTCTCCATCGAAAAATACGTTATAATAAATGTTAACACATATTTATAGTTTTTCCTCTTAAAACAACTCGTTTAATTATTTTCCGTGTTTTTGATGATATCGTTAAATATCAACCCCATTTTTTCATCATTCGTTGATTTCTCCACCGCAAAATATATCGTTTTAATTTTAACACGCATTTTAAATTGGTATTACCACAGAGAACAGCTCTTTTTATTTAATTTTCGTGTTTTTGATGGAATCGGTAATTTTCTCCCAATATTTTCCTTTTAAGTATTTCGAACTACTTTTTTCAAAATTCGTTAAATATTCTATCACAAAATATGGTTAATAATTTAACACGTATGTTTTTAGGCGAGTACACTGAAAACTGGTAGTTTTTATTCAATCATCGTATTTTTTATGCATTCACGTATTTTTTCATCGCAGAGTATGTCGTTTTAATTTTAACACGCATTAAGATCGGAATTTCCACTGAGAACAGCTCGTTTATATTTAATTTTCGTGTTTTCGATGTGATCGTCAATAATCTCTCAATATTTTCCTTTCAAGTATATAGAACTACTTTTTCCAAAATTCGTTGAATTTTTAATAGCAGAAATTTGTGTTTTGATTTTAAGCGCGCATGTTTTGTGGCGAGTTCACTGAGAACAGCTAGTTCTCTTTCAATCTTCGTATTTTCAATGTAATCTCGTATTTTCTTTAACTTTTTTCAATTTCATTGTTTGAGGCGCCATTCTTCAGCATTCGTTGATTTATGTATCGAAAATATGTTCGTAAATTTGAACACGGGTTTTATCTGGTATTTCAACAGAAAACTGCTCGTTTTTATTCAATCTACGTATTTTCGAAGAAATCGCGTATTTTTTTTAATCCGTTGATTTTTCGATCGAAAAAAAGTTGTTATTATTATCAACGCGTACGTTTTGTTGCCATTCCACTGAAAACTGCAAGTGTTTACTTTATCTTCTTTTCGCTGTCTTTTAAATCGCAAATTATATCGTTATAATTTAAACTAGTATTTGATGTGGTATTTCCAGAGATAACTTCTCGTTTCTAAGTATTTTTTGGGTTTTTGCTGAAATCGTAAATTTTCTCTATATAATTTCCTTCCAAGTTTTTCAGAGTACATTTTTCAAAATTCGTTAGTTTTTTTACAGTAACCATTGGTGTTATGATTTTCCATGCGCATGTTTTGGGGCGTGTCCACTGAAAACGACTAGTTTTATGATTTTCCACGCGCATGTTATTTAAAATGAAATTTGTTAGTATTTGAAATGAAATTTGTTATTATTATCTACGCGTACGTTTTGTTGCCATTCCACTGAAAACTTCAAGTGTTTACTTTATCTTCATTTCGTTGTCTCTTAAATCACATATTATATCGTTATAATTTAAACTAGTGTTTGATGTGGTATTTCCAGAGATAACTTCTCGTTTTAAAGTATTTTTTGTGTTTTTGCTGAACTCGTAAATTTTCTCTAAATAATTTCCTTCCAAGTTTTTCAAACTACGTTTTTCAAAGTTCGTTAGTTTTTTAACCGCAAACATCAGTGTTATGATTTTCCACGCGCATGTTTTACGGCGTGACCACTGAAAACGACAAGGTTTCATCCAATGATCGTATTTTGGATGAAATCGCGTTCTTTCTCTAAATTTCTTTAATTTAAGTAAACGAAACTCCTTTTTCGTTTATTTCTCCATCGCTTAAAATGTATTTTTAATTGAAACAAGTATTTGCAGTGAAGTTACAATAGAAATGAGTATGTTTATATCTATTTTCCGTGTTTTCAATGTAATCGTTAAATTTTACACTCGTTTTTTCATGATTTGTTAATTTCTCCATCGAAAAATACGTTATTTTAATGTAAACACGTGTGTTGTGGTATTTCCAAAAAATCAACTCGTTTAATTTTTTCCGTGTTTTCGATGATATCGTTAAATTTCAAACCCCTTTTTTCATCATTCCTTGATTTCTCCACCGCAAAATATAAAGTTTTAATTTAAACACGTAATTTATATGGAATTCAGACGGAAAACTCTCGTCTTTATTTACTTTGCGTGTTTTCGATGAAATCGTTATTTATCCTCGATAATTTCCTTTCAAGAGTTTCAAACACCTTTTTTCATCATTCGATGATTTTTTTTCGCGGAGTATGTCGTTTTAATTTTAACACGCATTTAAATTGGTACTTCCACAAAGAACAGCTCGGTTTTTTAAATTTTCGTGTTTTTTATGTGATCGTTAATTTTCTCTCAATATTTTCCTTTCAAGTATATCGAACTACTTTTTTCTAAATTCGTTGAATTTTCAATCGCAGAAATTGGTGTGATGATTTTAAGCGCGCATGTTTTGTGGCGAGTTCACTGAGAACTGTTAGTTCTTTTTCAATCTTCGTATTTTCGATGTAATCTTGTATTTTCTCTAACTTTTTTCAATTTCATTGATTCAAGCGCCTTTCTTCATCATTCGTTGATTTATCTATCGAAAATATGTCCGTTAATTTGAACCATTGTTTTATGTGGTATTTCCACAGAAAACTGCTCGATTTCATCTTCCTACGTATTTTCGATGAAATCGCGTATTTTTTTTTATCCGTTGATTTTTCAATCGAAAAACAGTTGTTATTATTATCAACGCGTATGTTTTGGTCAATTCCACTGAAAACTGCTAGTTTTTACTTTATCTTCTTATTTTCGATGAAATCAATCAATCAACATTTTTTCAATTCAAGGTTTTCAAACGTCGTTTTTCATTATTCTTTGTCTTTTACATCGCAAATTATATCTTTATAATTTAAACTAGTATTTGATGATGGATTTCCACAGAGAACTCCATGTTTTAATGTTTTTTTGTATTTTTTGGTGAAATCGTAAATTTTTTCTCAATTATTACCATCCAAGTTTTTCAAACAAATTTTTTCTAAATTCGTTGGTTTTTTAACCGCAAACATTGGTGTTATGATTTTCCACGCGCATGATTTGCGGCATGTCCACTGAAAACGGCTAGTTTCCATTTAATAATCGTATTTTGGATTAAAACGGGTACTCTTTCTACATTTCTTCAATTCAGGTAAATCAAACTCCTTTTTCGTTTATTTCTCAAACGCTAAAAATGTCGTTTTAATTTAAACAAGTTTTTGAAGTGGAGTTTCCACATTAAAGTGCTCGTTATTATCTTTTTTGTCGTGTTTTTAATGAAATAGTTAAGTTTAAAAGCCCTTTTTTCATGATTTGTTAATTTCTCCATCGAAAAATACGTTATAATAAATGTTAACACATATTTATAGTTTTTCCTCTTAAAACAACTCGTTTAATTATTTTCCGTGTTTTTGATGATATCGTTAAATATCAACCCCATTTTTTCATCATTCGTTGATTTCTCCACCGCAAAATATATCGTTTTAATTTTAACACGCATTTTAAATTGGTATTACCACAGAGAACAGCTCTTTTTATTTAATTTTCGTGTTTTTGATGGAATCGGTAATTTTCTCCCAATATTTTCCTTTTAAGTATTTCGAACTACTTTTTTCAAAATTCGTTAAATATTCTATCGCAAAATATGGTTAATAATTTAACACGTATGTTTTTAGGCGAGTACACTGAAAACTGGTAGTTTTTATTCAATCATCGTATTTTTTATGCATTCACGTATTTTTTCATCGCAGAGTATGTCGTTTTAATTTTAACACGCATTAAGATCGGAATTTCCACTGAGAACAGCTCGTTTATATTTAATTTTCGTGTTTTCGATGTGATCGTTAATAATCTCTCAATATTTTCCTTTCAAGTATATAGAACTACTTTTTCCAAAATTCGTTGAATTTTTAATAGCAGAAATTTGTGTTTTGATTTTAAGCGCGCATGTTTTGTGGCGAGTTCACTGAGAACAGCTAGTTCTCTTTCAATCTTCGTATTTTCAATGTAATCTCGTATTTTCTTTAACTTTTTTCAATTTCATTGTTTGAGGCGCCATTCTTCATCATTCGTTGATTTATGTATCGAAAATATGTTCGTAAATTTGAACACGGGTTTTATCTGGTATTCCAACAGAAAACTGCTCGTTTTTATTCAATCTACGTATTTTCGAAGAAATCGCGTATTTTTTTTAATCCGTTGATGTTTCGATCGAAAAAAAGTTGTTATTATTATCAACGCGTACGTTTTGTTGCCATTCCACTGAAAACTGCAAGTGTTTACCTTATCTTATTTTCGTTGTCTTTTAAATCGCAAATTATATCGTTATAATTTAAACTAGTATTTGATGTGGTATTTCCAGAGATAACTTCTCGTTTCTAAGTATTTTTTGTGTTTTTGCTGAAATCGTAAATTTTCTCTATATAATTTCCTTCCAAGTTTTTCACAGTACATTTTTCAAAATTCGTTAGTTTTTTTACAGCAAACATTGGTGTTATGATTTTCCACGCGCATGTTTTGGGGCGTGTCCACTGAAAACGACTAGTTTTATGATTTTCCACGCGCATGTTATTTAAAATGAAATTTGTTATTATTTGAAATGAAATTTGTTATTATTATCTACGCGTACGTTTTGTTGCCATTCCACTGAAAACTTCAAGTGTTTACTTTATCTTCATTTCGTTGTCTCTTAAATCACAAATTATATCGTTGTAATTTAAACTAGTTTTTGATGTGGTATTTCCAGACATAACTTCTCGTTTTAAAGCATTTTTTGTGTTTTTGCTGAACTCGTTAATTTTCTCTAAATAATTTCCTTCCAAGTTTTTCAAAGTTCGTTAGTTTTTTAACCGCAAACATCAGTGTTATGATTTTCCACGCGCATGTTTTACGGCGTGTCCACTGAAAACGACTAGGTTTCATCCAATGATCGTATTTTGGATGAAATCGCGTTCTTTCTCTAAATTTCTTTAATTTAAGTAAACGAAACTCCTTTTTCGTTTATTTCTCCATCGCTTAAAATGTATTTTTAATTGAAACAAGTATTTGCAGTGAAGTTACAATAGAAATGAGTATGTTTATATCTATTTTCCGTGTTTTCAATGAAATCGTTAAATTTTACACTCCTTTTTTCATGATTTGTTAATTTCTCCATCGAAAAATACGTTATTTTAATGTAAACACGTGTGTTGTGGTATTTCCAAAAAATCAACTCGTTTAATTTTTTTCCGTGTTTTCGATGATATCGTTAAATTTCAAACCCCTTTTTTCATCATTCCTTGATTTCTCCACCGCAAAATATAAAGTTTTAATTTAAACACGTAATTTATTTGGAATTCAGACGGAAAACTCTCGTCTTTATTTACTTTTCGTGTTTTCGATGAAATCGTTATTTATCCTCGATAATTTCCTTTCAAGAGTTTCAAACACCTTTTTTCATCATTCGATGATTTTTTTTCGCGGAGTATGTCGTTTTAATTTTAACACGCATTTAAATTGGTACTTCCAAAAAGAACAGCACGGTTTTTTAAATTTTCGTGTTTTTTATGTGATCGTTAATTTTCTCTCAATATTTTCCTTTCAAGTATATCGAACTACTTTTTTCTAAATTCGTTGAATTTTCAATCGCAGAAATTGGTGTGATGATTTTAAGCGCGCATGTTTTGTGGCGAGTTCACTGAGAACTGTTAGTTCTTTTTCAATCTTCGTATTTTCGATGTAATCTTGTATTTTCTCTAACTTTTTTCAATTTCATTGATTCAAGCGCCTTTCTTCATCATTCGTTGATTTATCTATCGAAAATATGTCCGTTAATTTGAACCATTGTTTTATGTGGTATTTCCACAGAAAACTGCTCGATTTCATCTTCCTACGTATTTTCGATGAAATCACGTATTTTTTTTTATCCGTTGATTTTTCAATCGAAAAACAGTTGTTATTATTATCAACGCGTATGTTTTGGTCAATTCCACTGAAAACTGCAAGTGTTTAATTTCTCTTTTTATTTTCGATGAAATCAATCTATCAACATTTTTTCAATTCAAGGTTTTCAAACGTCGGTTTTCATTTTTCTTTGTCTTTTACATCGCAAATTATATCTTTATAATTTAAACTAGTATTTGATGATGAATTTCCACAGAGAACTCCATGTTTTTATGTTTTTTTTGTGTTTTTTGGTGAAATCGTAAATTTTTTCTCAATTATTACCATCCAAGTTTTTCAAACAAATTTTTTCTAAATTCGTTGGTTTTTTAACCGCAAACATTGGTGTTATGATTTTCCACGCGCATGTTTTGCGGCATGTCCACTGAAAACGGCTAGTTTCCATTTAATAATCGTATTTTGGATTAAAACGGGTACTCTTTCTACATTTCTTCAATTCAGGTAAATCAAACTCCTTTTTCGTTTATTTCTCCAACGCTAAAAATGTCGTTTTAATTTAAACAAGTTTTTGAAGTGGAGTTTCCACATTAAAGTGCTCGTTATTATCTTTTTTGTCGTGTTTTTAATGAAATAGTTAAGTTTAAAAGCCCTTTTTTCATGATTTGTTAATTTCTCCATCGAAAAATACGTTATAATGAATGTTAACACATATTTATGGTTTTTCCTCTTAAAACAACTCGTTTAATTATTTTCCGTGTTTTTGATGATATCGTTATATTTCAAACCCATTTTTTCATCATTCGTTGATTTCTCCACCGCAAAATATATCGTTTTAATTTTAACACGCATTTTAAATTGGTATTACCACAGAGAACAGCTCTTTTTATTTAATCTTCGTGTTTTTGATGGAATCGGTTATTTTCTCCCAATATTTTCCTTTTAAGTATTTCGAACTACTTTTTTCAAAATTCGTTAAATTTTCTATCGCAAAATATGGTTAATAATTTAACACGTATGTTTTTAGGCGAGTACACTGAAAACTGGTAGTTTTTATTCAATCATCGTATTTTTTATGCATTCACGTATTTTTTCAACGCAGAGTATGTCGTTTTAATTTTAACACGCATTAAGATCGGAATTTCCACTGAGAACAGCTCGTTTATATTTAATTTTCGTGTTTTCGATGTGATCGTTAATAATCTCTCAATATTTTCCTTTCAAGTATATAGAACTACTTTTTCCAAAATTCGTTGAATTTTTAAAGGCAGAAATTTGTGTTTTGATTTTAAGCGCGCATGTTTTGTGGCGAGTTCACTGAGAACAGCTAGTTCTCTTTCAATCTTCGTATTTTCAATGTAATCTCGTATTTTCTTTAACTTTTTTCAATTTCATTGTTTGAGGCGCCATTCTTCATCATTCGTTGATTTATGTATCGAAAATATGTTCGTAAATTTGAACACGGGTTTTATCTGGTATTTCAACAGAAAACTGCTCGTTTTTATTCAATCTACGTATTTTCGAAGAAATCGCGTATTTTTTTTAATCCGTTGATTTTTCGATCGAAAAAAAGTTGTTATTATTATCAACGCGTACGTTTTGTTGCCATTCCACTGAAAACTGCAAGTGTTTACTTTATCTTCTTTTCGCTGTCTTTTAAATCGCAAATTATATCGTTATAATTTAAACTAGTATTTGATGTGGTATTTCCAGAGATAACTTCTCGTTTCTAAGTATTTTTTGTGTTTTTGCTGAAATCGTAAATTTTCTCTATATAATTTCCTTCCAAGTTTTTCACAGTACATTTTTCAAAATTCGTTAGTTTTTTTACAGCAAACATTGGTGTTATGATTTTCCACGCGCATGTTTTGGGGCGTGTCCACTGAAAACGACTAGTTTTATGATTTTCCACGCGCATGTTATTTAAAATTAAAATTGTTATTATTTGAAATGAAATTTGTTATTATTATCTACGCGTACGTTTTGTTGCCATTCCACTGAACTCTTCAAGTGTTTACTTTATCTTCATTTCGTTGTCTCTTAATTCACAAATTATATCGTTATAATTTAAACTAGTGTTTGATGTGGTATTTCCAGAGATAACTTCTCGCTTCTAAGTATTTTTTGTGTTTTTGCTGAACTCGTAAATTTTCTCTAAATAATTTCCTTCCAAGTTTTTCAAACTACGTTTTTCAAAGTTCGTTAGTTTTTTAACCGCAAACATCAGTGTTATGATTTTCCACGCGCATGTTTTACGGCGTGTCCACTGAAAACGACTAGGTTTCATCCAATGATCGTATTTTGGATGAAATCGCGTTCTTTCTCTAAATTTCTTTAATTTAAGTAAACGAAACTCCTTTTTCGTTTATTTCTCCATCGCTTAAAATGTATTTTTAATTGAAACAAGTATTTGCAGTGAAGTTACAATAGAAATGAGTATGTTTATATCTATTTTCCGTGTTTTCAATGAAATCGTTAAATTTTACACTCCTTTTTTCATGATTTGTTAATTTCTCCATCGAAAAATACGTTATTTTAATGTAAACACGTGTGTTGTGGTATTTCCAAAAAATCAACTCGTTTAATTTTTTTCCGTGTTTTCGATGATATCGTTAAATTTCAAACCCCTTTTTTCATCATTCCTTGATTTCTCCACCGCAAAATATAAAGTTTTAATTTAAACACGTAATTTATTTGGAATTCAGACGGAAAACTCTCGTCTTTATTAACTTTTCGTGTTTTCGATGAAATCGTTATTTATCCTCGATAATTTCCTTTCAAGAGTTTCAAACACCTTTTTTCATCATTCGATGATTTTTTTTCGCGGAGTATGTCGTTTTAATTTTAACACGCATTTAAATTGGTACTTCCACAAAGAACAGCTCGGTTTTTTAAATTTTCGTGTTTTTTATGTGATCGTTAATTTTCTCTCAGTATTTTCCTTTCAAGTATATCGAACTACTTTTTTCTAAATTCGTTGAATTTTCAATCGCAGAAATTGGTGTGATGATTTTAAGCGCGCATGTTTTGTGGCGAGTTCACTGAGAACTGTTAGTTCTTTTTCAATCTTCGTATTTTCGATGTAATCTTGTATTTTCTCTAACTTTTTTCAATTTCATTGATTCAAGCGCCTTTCTTCATCATTCGTTGATTTATCTATCGAAAATATGTCCGTTAATTTGAACCATTGTTTTATGTGGTATTTCCACAGAAAACTGCTCGATTTCATCTTCCTACGTATTTTCGATGAAATCACGTATTTTTTTTTATCCGTTGATTTTTCAATCGAAAAACAGTTGTTATTATTATCAACGCGTATGTTTTGGTCAATTCCACTGAAAACTGCAAGTGTTTAATTTCTCTTTTTATTTTCGATGAAATCAATCTATCAACATTTTTTCAATTCAAGGTTTTCAAACGTCGGTTTTCATTTTTCTTTGTCTTTTACATCGCAAATTATATCTTTATAATTTAAACTAGTATTTGATGATGGATTTCCACAGAGAAAACCATGTTTTTATGTTTTTTTTGTGTTTTTTGGTGAAATCGTAAATTTTTTCTCAATTATTACCATCCAAGTTTTTCAAACAAATTTTTTCTAAATTCGTTGGTTTTTTAACCGCAAACATTGGTGTTATGATTTTCCACGCGCATGTTTTGCGGCATGTCCACTGAAAACGGCTAGTTTCCATTTAATAATCGTATTTTGGATTAAAACGGGTACTCTTTCTACATTTCTTCAATTCAGGTAAATCAAACTCCTTTTTCGTTTATTTCTCCAACGCTAAAAATGTCGTTTTAATTTAAACAAGTTTTTGAAGTGGAGTTTCCACATTAAAGTGCTCGTTATTATCTTTTTTGTCGTGTTTTTAATGAAATAGTTAAGTTTAAAAGCCCTTTTTTCATGATTTGTTAATTTCTCCATCGAAAAATACGTTATAATGAATGTTAACACATATTTATGGTTTTTCCTCTTAAAACAACTCGTTTAATTATTTTCCGTGTTTTTGATGATATCGTTATATTTCAAACCCATTTTTTCATCATTCGTTGATTTCTCCACCGCAAAATATATCGTTTTAATTTTAACACGTATTTTAAATTGGTATTACCACAGAGAACAGCTCTTTTTATTTAATCTTCGTGTTTTTGATGGAATCGGTAATTTTCTCCCAATATTTTCCTTTTAAGTATTTCGAACTACTTTTTTCAAAATTCGTTAAATTTTCTATCGCAAAATATGGTTAATAATTTAACACGTATGTTTTTAGGCGAGTACACTGAAAACTGGTAGTTTTTATTCAATCATCGTATTTTTTATGCATTCACGTATTTTTTCAACGCAGAGTATGTCGTTTTAATTTTAACACGCATTAAGATCGGAATTTCCACTGAGAACAGCTCGTTTATATTTAATTTTCGTGTTTTCGATGTGATCGTTAATAATCTCTCAATATTTTCCTTTCAAGTATATAGAACTACTTTTTCCAAAATTCGTTGAATTTTTAATAGCAGAAATTTGTGTTTTGATTTTAAGCGCGCATGTTTTGTGGCGAGTTCACTGAGAACAGCTAGTTCTCTTTCAATCTTCGTATTTTCAATGTAATCTCGTATTTTCTTTAACTTTTTTCAATTTCATTGTTTGAGGCGCCATTCTTCATCATTCGTTGATTTATGTATCGAAAATATGTTCGTAAATTTGAACACGGGTTTTATCTGGTATTTCAACAGAAAACTGCTCGTTTTTATTCAATCTACGTATTTTCGAAGAAATCGCGTATTTTTTTTAATCCGTTGATTTTTCGATCGAAAAAAAGTTGTTATTATTATCAACGCGTACGTTTTGTTGCCATTCCACTGAAAACTGCAAGTGTTTACTTTATCTTCTTTTCGCTGTCTTTTAAATCGCAAATTATATCGTTATAATTTAAACTAGTATTTGATGTGGTATTTCCAGAGATAACTTCTCGTTTCTAAGTATTTTTTGTGTTTTTGCTGAAATCGTAAATTTTCTCTATATAATTTCCTTCCAAGTTTTTCACAGTACATTTTTCAAAATTCGTTAGTTTTTTTACAGCAAACATTGGTGTTATGATTTTCCACGCGCATGTTTTGGGGCGTGTCCACTGAAAACGACTAGTTTTATGATTTTCCACGCGCATATTATTTAAAATTAAATTTGTTATTATTTGAAATGAAATTTGTTATTATTATCTACGCGTACGTTTTGTTGCCATTCCACTGAACTCTTCAAGTGTTTACTTTATCTTCATTTCGTTGTCTCTTAATTCACAAATTATATCGTTATAATTTAAACTAGTGTTTGATGTGGTATTTCCAGAGATAACTTCTCGCTTCTAAGTATTTTTTGTGTTTTTGCTGAACTCGTAAATTTTCTCTAAATAATTTCCTTCCAAGTTTTTCAAACTACGTTTTTCAAAGTTCGTTAGTTTTTTAACCGCAAACATCAGTGTTATGATTTTCCACGCGCATGTTTTACGGCGTGTCCACTGAAAACGACTAGGTTTCATCAAATGATCGTATTTTGGATGAAATCGCGTTCTTTCTCTAAATTTCTTTAATTTAAGTAAACGAAACTCCTTTTTCGTTTATTTCTCCATCGCTTAAAATGTATTTTTAATTGAAACAAGTATTTGCAGTGAAGTTACAATAGAAATGAGTATGTTTATATCTATTTTCCGTGTTTTCAATGAAATCGTTAAATTTTACACTCCTTTTTTCATGATTTGTTAATTTCTCCATCGAAAAATACGTTATTTTAATGTAAACACGTGTGTTGTGGTATTTCCAAAAAATCAACTCGTTTAATTTTTTTCCGTGTTTTCGATGATATCGTTAAATTTCAAACCCCTTTTTTCATCATTCCTTGATTTCTCCACCGCAAAATATAAAGTTTTAATTTAAACACGTAATTTATTTGGAATTCAGACGGAAATCTCTCGTCTTTATTTACTTTTCGTGTTTTCGATGAAATCGTTATTTATCCTCGATAATTTCCTTTCAAGAGTTTCAAACACCTTTTTTCATCATTCGATGATTTTTTTTCGCGGAGTATGTCGTTTTAATTTTAACACGCATTTAAATTGGTACTTCCACAAAGAACAGCTCGGTTTTTTAAATTTTCGTGTTTTTTATGTGATCGTTAATTTTCTCTCAATATTTTCCTTTCAAGTATATCGAACTACTTTTTTCTAAATTCGTTGAATTTTCAATCGCAGAAATTGGTGTGATGATTTTAAGCGCGAATGTTTTGTGGCGAGTTCACTGAGAACTGTTAGTTCTTTTTCAATCTTCGTATTTTCGATGTAATCTTGTATTTTCTCTAACTTTTTTCAATTTCATTGATTCAAGCGCCTTTCTTCATCATTCGTTGATTTATCTATCGAAAATATGTCCGTTAATTTGAACCATTGTTTTATGTGGTATTTCCACAGAAAACTGCTCGATTTCATCTTCCTACGTATTTTCGATGAAATCGCGTATTTTTTTTTATCCGTTGATTTTTCAATCGAAAAACAGTTGTTATTATTATCAACGCGTATGTTTTGGTCAATTCCACTGAAAACTGCAAGTGTTTAATTTCTCTTTTTATTTTCGATGAAATCAATCTATCAACATTTTTTCAATTCAAGGTTTTCAAACGTCGTTTTTCATTTTTCTTTGTCTTTTACATCGCAAATTATATCTTTATAATTTAAACTAGTATTTGATGATGGATTTCCACAGAGAACTCCATGTTTTTATGTTTTTTTTGTGTTTTTTCGTGAAATCGTAAATTTTTTCTCAATTATTACCATCCAAGTTTTTCAAACAAATTTTTTCTAAATTCGTTGGTTTTTTAACCGCAAACATTGGTGTTATGATTTTCCACGCGCATGTTTTGCGGCATGTCCACTGAAAACGGCTAGTTTCCATTTAATAATCGTATTTTGGATTAAAACGGGTACTCTTTCTACATTTCTTCAATTCAGGTAAATCAAACTCCTTTTTCGTTTATTTCTCCAACGCTTAAAATGTCGTTTTAATTTAAACAAGTTTTTGAAGTGGAGTTTCCACATTAAAGTGCTCGTTATTATCTTTTTTGTCGTGTTTTTAATGAAATAGTTAAGTTTAAAAGCCCTTTTTTCATGATTTGTTAATTTCTCCATCGAAAAATACGTTATAATGAATGTTAACACATATTTATGGTTTTTCCTCTTAAAACAACTCGTTTAATTATTTTCCGTGTTTTTGATGATATCGTTAAATATCAAACCCATTTTTTCATCATTCGTTGATTTCTCCACCGCAAAATATATCGTTTTAATTTTAACACGCATTTTAAATTGGTATTACCACAGAGAACAGCTCTTTTTATTTAATTTTCGTGTTTTTGATGGAATCGGTAATTTTCTCCCAATATTTTCCTTTTAAGTATTTCGAACTACTTTTTTCAAAATTCGTTAAATTTTCTATCGCAAAATATGGTTAATAATTTAACACGTATGTTTTTAGGCGAGTACACTGAAAACTGGTAGTTTTTATTCAATCATCGTATTTTTTATGCATTCACGTATTTTTTCAACGCAGAGTATGTCGTTTTAATTTTAACACGCATTAAGATCGGAATTTTCACTGAGAACAGCTCGTTTATATTTAATTTTCGTGTTTTCGATGTGATCGTTAATAATCTCTCAATATTTTCCTTTCAAGTATATAGAACTACTTTTTCCAAAATTCGTTGAATTTTTAATATCAGAAATTTGTGTTTTGATTTTAAGCGCGCATGTTTTGTGGCGAGTTCACTGAGAACAGCTAGTTCTCTTTCAATCTTCGTATTTTCAATGTAATCTCGTATTTTCTTTAACTTTTTTCAATTTCATTGTTTGAGGCGCCATTCTTCATCATTCGTTGATTTATGTATCGAAAATATGTTCGTAAATTTGAACACGGGTTTTATCTGGTATTTCAACAGAAAACTGCTCGTTTTTATTCAATCTACGTATTTTCGAAGAAATCGCGTATTTTTTTTTATCCGTTGATTTTTCGATCGAAAAAAAGTTGTTATTATTATCAACGCGTGCGTTTTGTTGCCATTCCACTGAAAACTGCAAGTGTTTACTTTATCTTCTTTTCGCTGTCTTTTAAATCGCAAATTATATCGTTATAATTTAAACTAGTATTTGATGTGGTATTTCCAGAGATAACTTCTCGTTTCTAAGTATTTTTTGTGTTTTTGCTGAAATCGTAAATTTTCTCTATATAATTTCCTTCCAAGTTTTTCACAGTACATTTTTCAAAATTCGTTAGTTTTTTTACAGCAAACATTGGTGTTATGATTTTCCACGCGCATGTTTTGGGGCGTGTCCACTGAAAACGACTAGTTTTATGATTTTCCACGCGCATGTTATTTAAAATTAAATTTGTTATTATTTGAAATGAAATTTGTTATTATTATCTACGCGTACGTTTTGTTGCCATTCCACTGAACTCTTCAAGTGTTTACTTTATCTTCATTTCGTTGTCTCTTAATTCACAAATTATATCGTTATAATTTAAACTAGTGTTTGATGTGGTATTTCCAGAGATAACTTCTCGTTTTAAAGTATTTTTTGTGTTTTTGCTGAACTCGTAAATTTTCTCTAAATAATTTCCTTCCAAGTTTTTCAAACTACGTTTTTCAAAGTTCGTTAGTTTTTTAACCGCAAACATCAGTGTTATGATTTTCCACGCGCATGTTTTACGGCGTGTCCACTGAAAACGACTAGGTTTCATCCAATGATCGTATTTTGGATGAAATCGCGTTCTTTCTCTAAATTTCTTTAATTTAAGTAAACGAAACTCCTTTTTCGTTTATTTCTCCATCGCTTAAAATGTATTTTTAATTGAAACAAGTATTTGCAGTGAAGTTACAATAGAAATGAGTATGTTTATATCTATTTTCCGTGTTTTAAATGAAATCGTTAAATTTTACACTCCTTTTTTCATGATTTGTTAATTTCTCCATCGAAAAATACGTTATTTTAATGTAAACACGTGTGTAGTGGTATTTCCAAAAAATCAACACGTTTAATTTTTTTCCGTTTTTCGATGATATCGTTAAATTTCAAACCCCTTTTTTCATCATTCTTTGATTTCTCCACCGCAAAATATAAAGTTTTAATTTAAACACGTAATTTATTTGGAATTCAGACGGAAAACTCTCGTCTTTATTTACTTTTCGTGTTTTCGATGAAATCGTTATTTATCCTCGATAATTTCCTTTCAAGAGTTTCAAACACCTTTTTTCATCATTCGATGATTTTTTTTCGCGGAGTATGTCGTTTTAATTTTAACACGCATTTAAATTGGTACTTCCACAAAGAACAGCTCGGTTTTTTAAATTTTCGTGTTTTTTATGTGATCGTTAATTTTCTCTCAATATTTTCCTTTCAAGTATATCGAACTACTTTTTTCTAAATTCGTTGAATTTTCAATCGCAGAAATTGGTGTGATGATTTTAAGCGCGCATGTTTTGTGGCGAGTTCACTGAGAACTGTTAGTTCTTTTTCAATCTTCGTATTTTCGATGTAATCTTGTATTTTCTCTAACTTTTTTCAATTTCATTGATTCAAGCGCCTTTCTTCTATTCGTTGATTTATCTATCGAAAATATGTCCGTTAATTTGAACCATTGTTTTATGTGGTATTTCCACAGAAAACTGCTCGATTTCATCTTCCTACGTATTTTCGATGAAATCGCGTATTTTTTTTATCCGTTGATTTTTCAATAGAAAAACAGTTGTTATTATTATCAACGCGTATGTTTTGGTCAATTCCACTGAAAACTGCTAGATTTTACTTTATCTTCTTATTTTCGATGAAATTAATCAATCAATCTTTTTTCAATTCAAGGTTTTCAAACGTCGTTTTTCATTATTCTTTGTCTTTTACATCGCAAATTATATCTTTATAATTTAAACTAGTATTTGATGATGGATTTCCACAGAGAACTCCATGTTTTTATGTTTTTTTGTGTTTTTTGGTGAAATCGTAATTTTTTTCTCAATTATTACCATCCAAGTTTTTCAAACAAATTTTTTCTAATTTCGTTGGTTTTTTAACCGCAAACATTGGTGTTATGATTTTCCACGCGCATGTTTTGCGGCATGTCCACTGAAAACGGCTAGTTTCCATTTAATAATCGTATTTTGGATTAAAACGGGTACTCTTTCTACATTTCTTCAATTCAGGTAAATCAAACTCCTTTTTCGTTTATTTCTCCAACGCTAAAAATGTCGTTTTAATTTAAACAAGTTTTTAAAGTGGAGTTTCCACATAAAAGTGCTCGTTATTATCTTTTTTGTCGTGTTTTTAATGAAATAGTTAAGTTTAAAAGCCCTTTTTTCATGATTTGTTAATTTCTCCATCGAAAAATACGTTATAATGAATGTTAACACATATTTATGGTTTTTACTCTTAAAACAACTCGTTTAATTATTTTCCGTGTTTTTGATGATATCGTTAAATATCAAACCCATTTTTTCATCATTTGTTGATTTCTCCACCGCAAAATATATCGTTTTAATTTTAACACGCATTTTAAATTGGTATTACCACAGAGAACAGCTCTTTTTATTTAATTTTCGTGTTTTTGATGGAATCGGTAATTTTCTCTCATTATTTTCCTTTTAAGTATTTCGACCTCCTCTTTTCAAAATTCGTTAAATTTTCAATCGCTTAATATGGTTAATTATTTAAACACGTATGTTTTGAGGCGAGTACACTGAAAACTGGTAGTTTTTATTCAATCATCGTATTTCTTATGCATTCACGTATTTTCTCATTGCAGAGTATGTCGTTTTAATTTTAACACCCATTAAAATCGGTATTTCCACTGAGAACAGCTCGTTTATCTTTAATTTTCGTGTTTTCGATGTGATCGTTAATAATCTCTCAATATTTTCCTTTCAAGTATATCGAACTACTTTTTTCAAAATTCGTTGAATTTTTAATAGCAGAAATTTGTGTTTTGATTTAAGCGCGCATGTTTTGTGGCGAGTTCACTGAGAACAGCTAGTTCTCTTTCAATCTTCGTATTTTCAATGTAATCTCGTATTTTCTTTAACTTTTTTCAATTTCATTGTTTGAGGCGCCATTCTTCATCATTCGTTGATTTATGTATCGAAAATATGTTCGTAAATTTGAACACGGGTTTTATCTGGTATTTCAACAGAAAACTGCTCGTTTTTATTCAATCTACGTATTTTCGAAGAAATCGCGTATTTTTTTTTATCCGTTGATTTTTCGATCGAAAAAAAGTTGTTATTATTATCAACGCGTACGTTTTGTTGCCATTCCACTGAAAACTGCAAGTGTTTACTTTATCTTCTTTTCGCTGTCTTTTAAATCGCAAATTATATCGTTATAATTTAAACTAGTATTTGATGTGGTATTTCCAGAGATAACTTCTCGTTTCTAAGTATTTTTTGTGTTTTTGCTGAAATCGTAAATTTTCTCTATATAATTTCCTTCCAAGTTTTTCACAGTACATTTTTCAAAATTCGTTAGTTTTTTTACAGCAAACATTGGTGTTATGATTTTCCACGCGCATGTTTTGGGGCGTGTCCACTGAAAACGACTAGTTTTATGATTTTCCACGCGCATGTTATTTAAAATGAAATTTGTTATTATTTGAAATGAAATTTGTTATTATTATCTACGCGTACGTTTTGTTGCCATTCCACTGAACTCTTCAAGTGTTTACTTTATCTTCATTTCGTTGTCTCTTAATTCACAAATTATATCGTTATAATTTAAACTAGTGTTTGATGTGGTATTTCCAGAGATAACTTCTCGTTTTAAAGTATTTTTTGTGTTTTTGCTGAACTCGTAAATTTTCTCTAAATAATTTCCTTCCAAGTTTTTCAAACTACGTTTTTCAAAGTTCGTTAGTTTTTTAACCGCAAACATCAGTGTTATGATTTTCCACGCGCATGTTTTACGGCGTGTCCACTGAAAACGACTAGGTTTCATCCAATGATCGTATTTTGGATGAAATCGCGTTCTTTCTCTAAATTTCTTTAATTTAAGTAAACGAAACTCCTTTTCGTTTATTTCTCCATCGCTTAAAATGTATTTTTAATTGAAACAAGTATTTGCAGTGAAGTTACAATAGAAATGAGTATGTTTATATCTATTTTCCGTGTTTTAAATGAAATCGTTAAATTTTACACTCCTTTTTTCATGATTTGTTAATTTCTCCATCGAAAAATACGTTATTTTAATGTAAACACGTGTGTTGTGGTATTTCCAAAAAATCAACACGTTTAATTTTTTTCCGTTTTTCGATGATATCGTTAAATTTCAAACCCCTTTTTTCATCATTCTTTGATTTCTCCACCGCAAAATATAAAGTTTTAATTTAAACACGTAATTTATTTGGAATTCAGACGGAAAACTCTCGTCTTTATTTACTTTTCGTGTTTTCGATGAAATCGTTATTTATCCTCGATAATTTCCTTTCAAGAGTTTCAAACACCTTTTTTCATCATTCGATGATTTTTTTTCGCGGAGTATGTCGTTTTAATTTTAACACGCATTTAAATTGGTACTTCCACAAAGAACAGCTCGGTTTTTTAAATTTTCGTGTTTTTTATGTGATCGTTAATTTTCTCTCAATATTTTCCTTTCAAGTATATCGAACTACTTTTTTCTAAATTCGTTGAATTTTCAATCGCAGAAATTGGTGTGATGATTTTAAGCGCGCATGTTTTGTGGCGAGTTCACTGAGAACTGTTAGTTCTTTTTCAATCTTCGTATTTTCGATGTAATCTTGTATTTTCTCTAACTTTTTTCAATTTCATTGATTCAAGCGCCTTTCTTCATCATTCGTTGATTTATCTATCGAAAATATGTCCGTTAATTTGAACCATTGTTTTATGTGGTATTTCCACAGAAAACTGCTCGATTTCATCTTCCTACGTATTTTCGATGAAATCGCGTATTTTTTTTTATCCGTTGATTTTTCAATCGAAAAACAGTTGTTATTATTATCAACGCGTATGTTTTGGTCAATTCCACTGAAAACTGCTAGATTTTACTTTATCTTCTTATTTTCGATGAAATTAATCAATCAATCTTTTTTCAATTCAAGGTTTTCAAACGTCGTTTTTCATTATTCTTTGTCTTTTACATCGCAAATTATATCTTTATAATTTAAACTAGTATTTGATGATGGATTTCCACAGAGAACTCCATGTTTTTATGTTTTTTTGTGTTTTTTGGTGAAATCGTAATTTTTTTCTCAATTATTACCATCCAAGTTTTTCAAACAAATTTTTTCTAATTTCGTTGGTTTTTTAACCGCAAACATTGGTGTTATGATTTTCCACGCGCATGTTTTGCGGCATGTCCACTGAAAACGGCTAGTTTCCATTTAATAATCGTATTTTGGATTAAAACGGGTACTCTTTCTACATTTCTTCAATTCAGGTAAATCAAACTCCTTTTTCGTTTATTTCTCCAACGCTAAAAATGTCGTTTTAATTTAAACAAGTTTTTAAAGTGGAGTTTCCACATTAAAGTGCTCGTTATTATCTTTTTTGTCGTGTTTTTAATGAAATAGTTAAGTTTAAAAGCCCTTTTTTCATGATTTGTTAATTTCTCCATCGAAAAATACGTTATAATGAATGTTAACACATATTTATGGTTTTTACTCTTAAAACAACTCGTTTAATTATTTTCCGTGTTTTTGATGATATCGTTAAATATCAAACCCATTTTTTCATCATTTGTTGATTTCTCCACCGCAAAATATATCGTTTTAATTTTAACACGCATTTTAAATTGGTATTACCACAGAGAACAGCTCTTTTTATTTAATTTTCGTGTTTTTGATGGAATCGGTAATTTTCTCTCATTATTTTCCTTTTAAGTATTTCGACCTCCTCTTTTCAAAATTCGTTAAATTTTCAATCGCTTAATATGGTTAATTATTTAAACACGTATGTTTTGAGGCGAGTACACTGAAAACTGGTAGTTTTTATTCAATCATCGTATTTCTTATGCATTCACGTATTTTCTCATTGCAGAGTATGTCGTTTTAATTTTAACACCCATTAAAATCGGTATTTCCACTGAGAACAGCTCGTTTATCTTTAATTTTCGTGTTTTCGATGTGATCGTTAATAATCTCTCAATATTTTCCTTTCAAGTATATCGAACTACTTTTTTCAAAATTCGTTGAATTTTTAATAGCAGAAATTTGTGTTTTGATTTTAAGCGCGCATGTTTTGTG
>NW_027286420.1:0-26291 GCF_022747635.1 Hetaerina americana
TACAACACGCATTATCACAGCGATATTTTTTAGATTGGAGAGGAACCTCAGACCAGCGACATTATCGGGATGTACAAATAGTGTTCCTGATGGTACTCCCTATAATGGATGCAAAAGAATGGACATACACGAGACTCCAAGCAGCAGCTCTCGAAACCAATAATTTCTATATGCTTGATACATTAAAAAAATTCACCAAATGGAGCGATATTATTATAAATGTACTCATAATATGGTTTCTTTGTACATTTCCAAAACTTAATTTAAGGAATAACTGCTATATGCGCTTGTAAAACATTATTTTCTGCATTCTTAAAAGAATACAAGACATGACAGAGGTTGACATTAATGGCTGTAAAGACAAATATTTTGAATAATCAAGATATTGATTACTTAATGCACTACTTTTTTCATAAATTATAATTGCACTGATAAAATATTTTTTGAAACAATTTTTGAGCGCTAGACGTAGTGTTTCAATTCCTTGATTATTTCTATTTAAGTAACTTCATTCATAACTTCTATTTTCAATGCTAAATTTGTGTTAAAGATGCACATAAAGGCATGTTAAATTCATAACAAGAATTTTAAATGGAGGGTAGCATTCTGTTCCCCTTTTCATGGTCAAGCAGGTGTGGCGCCCTCTTAGCTTTGACGCCGAGACACAGGTCGGCTTGTAAGCAGCTATGGCACACGCATCAGCACATTGCATTATTAACACTCATCGCCAATGAACTTAGGAGCTTTACTTTCAAAGGATATAGTATGGTCCGAGAACCAAGAAAAGATTCAGCATTCCTCTGTTTTCCACCCACCACGCTAAATGACGCCGCCTGGCCTGAATACTGAATACTTGATGGCGCAATGCGACATTCCTGACAGCACACACATGCTTGGTCCTGTTTCGGGAATCCTTTCTTCTAAAAGCGGTCGGTCTCCATACTGCGAAAGTGATTTCTTTAAGACGTAAGGTTGCTAGGGTTACTCAACGAAAAAAAGGGATTATTCCACCAAAACCCATCGAAATTTAATTTTCGGAATCGACTACAAATATAACGCATAAAGGAAGGCATTGCAGTTCGATGGCATCAGGCTCAAAAGAGTAAAATTGTATATTAAGGAATCAGAAAAAATTCGTTGATTTCACCAAACTCCATTGCAATATGACTTGTTCCATCACATACTATGTCCTCGAGAGGTCGCATATGTGATGAGACCGGTCGTACCGCAAGTTTGTGGAATATACGAAGTTTTTCTTATTCTTGAAGGCATTAAACTTTAATTTTAACCTAGTTATAACTCGTCATATAATAAATAAATTAGGTCAAGGTGCACTCAAACAAACATGTGTTTAGTAAAAACCAAGCACCAATACATTTAGTTTTAATGTCACTTTCATCACTTTTTATATTCATTGTTACCGTTTATTTGCGGAAAAAATTAAATGCATGCCATCAATATTTTTAGCATCCAAAACATTAATTTGGATCACATTTGGCTCGAGGAATTTAACGAATCAAAAAAAATGAAGGGAGGGAGGGCACGTTCTAAGATGGCATAAATAAGAAGGGAGCGACGGGATGGTGTAAAAAAGGAAGGCGAAGTGTAAGGGAGACATGGACCCCGGGATTCAGGGAAGGGTTGTGGACGCCGGTCACGTAGGTCGTCACCGGAGAGCCCTTCGTCCCGCCCTCACGCCGCCTACCTTTTGTGCTGCCCAGGCATTTTAGTGGAGTTGTCCTCGGGTATTCGCCAACTCTCTCTCTAAGTACCAGCCATTCGGGGGAGGCACTCGTTTGCCTCCCCCGAATGGGGGTCACTTGCGCCATTTTGAAGTAAGGTGGCTGCTCATTGTTTGGGCAGGGGGATCATTTCATAGCCCGGAGAGGAGGGCGTCGTCATCGGTCGAAGGTGCGTGTCGCCCGCCCCTCGGACACGCCCGCTGCCGCCACCATCGCCCCCCCCCCCCACCACTGAGACCCACGCAACGTGTTAATCGATGCGGAAACGTGAAACGGAACGAATTGGTGCCGAACGGAAAATATGAACAGTGATAACGAAGAGTTATACGATTGCAAACGATGATGTTATAACTGACGATTCTTATTAAAAATGTCCTTCGTATATTCAGCAAATTGTCTTTTCCATCATTACTAAAGCAAGCTGGCATTACCAGTTAGCTGCTTCACTATCAATTTAATTCTTGGATTGCTTCTCAAACGAAGAATTTCATCGTATTCACACCATTTATTGAACGTTACCGCACTAAGGGCGCGTTCATAGATACTTTGTGCGTTATCTCATTCGTTACCAATACCTCAACCTCTTTCCTCAGTTAAATTAGGGCCGAATTATTTCTGATGAGGGTGTATCCAGAATCTCTATTGAATATGGTATCCATCGTGTTGTTTTCATTGGCTCCTTTGGCTACTACCTCCCAATATCCTTTGTTGCGCCGTCGAATTGATTCACTTGGTACTATCTGAGGCTGTGTTCCACAAGTGCTGATTTCTCCGTCTGGCGCACTCCGATGTCCCTCCCACGCTCCTTGATCCTGTCCTAAAGGAGGTTTTCGGTGACTCTGCCATGTGGAATTGTCTACATTGAAAAATATATATGACGTTCTCATAGTAAAATCGGGAGAGGTATCCGTATAAAAGTGTAAAGTATTAAAGTTAAGTTATTCTCAGAGTCAGATTCTTCTCATCTTCAGCAGTTGGCATTCCTGGTTCCTTCAAAGGGTCAGTTAGGCGTGGCAGAAGAAGATATTGCATCATACAGTACATGATCTCGTACTTTCCTGATGAATCTTCTTCGAGAAGATTTGATATTGAACCCATTCATCAACCTCCACAGAAATTCTAGAATCCGGTGGCTAAGATGGAAGACCATATTGGACTTAAAATACCAGCAGTGTATGCCAATGTGGTGAAATATACGTCGGCAAGACGTACGATTGGGACCATGATATAGAAACACCATAGACACTTCCGCCAGGGTCAGCACCGCCAGCAGTAGTGCACGCGAGTTAAGAGAGGAATAAAATCCCTCTTAAGCTTTTGGGTGAGGGTCATAAATTGCGCCGCCGCGCGCATTGCTACCCTCGTTGGGAGGTACCTCAGGGATCCACTTCGATGAATGAAAATGATCTTCTTGTAAGCGTATCAATATTCTATCTATGAACGTAAAAAAATTAGGCGTCTATTTCCTATGTTATTCTCAAGAGGGTCTCGAAGGAAATGGCATCCTATCCGAAGCATGGTGAAATGCATTTGAACTGGCCACTGGAGACGACACGCAGGCGGGGCTCGGAATTCCGCACGAAAAAAAAGTTATCTCCGGGATTCAAACCCAGAGCCTCGATGTTCGAGATCGTGTTCATGCTGATTCACCGGTTATCATGCGCTCCCATCGAAGCCACGGATCGCCACACGTTTCAGTAAAAATCACACTTCACTAATATTTTCTTTCATTCCCTATGTGCTAAAAATCTTCGAGAGTCGTCTTCATCGAAATAACACTCTGCGTATTAGAAGCAAATAGTAATATTAGCTCTTGTTAGGGTAGTTAAGAGTTGGATAAGAATACCATTGCTTCATATCACAATTGTGTCCCTTTTACGATAGAATAACGTCATACATAAGTACAGAATGAAAGAGGTTGCTGAAGAAGAACAGAAGGGGACGGCCTGAAGAAAGGATATCGAAAGAAACCATGGGGGATGGAAGAGGGATATAGGAAAAATAAGGAGGAGAAGATGACCCCAGATGAGGCAAATGAACTTAGTGCTGCAAAAGAATTGCATCAAGAGTATCCGTATTTCGTGAAGAGTATAATTTCGAAAATAAAGTGAAGTTTGAAAAAAAACAAGAGTTCTGCAATTTTTATTTTAATATTCAATAATATAAACTGGGCGAAATAAGTTGATAGGGATAGAATAGTACATAAGAAATTAGTACGGGCAAGGGTAAATTGCCTGCAAAACTTTAAATGAGGCAATTTTAAACTTGCCTAACTGGAAAGGGAACGGATTGACGGGATAGTGTTTATCTTCAATAGTAGTCAGCCGCCAGTGCCAGGTTGAATGAAACCCTGAGATGGCTTTCGAAATATTCATGGAAAAATAAAGACAAACTAGCTGCGGGCATCATTGTGTTTTGTCATTCCGCACGTTTCTCCAACTAACGAGTCTCATCGGGATGATTTTCCCGAGGTTCCACCCCCCGACCGCATCACTCACTCCCGTGGGTGGCTTCGACGGTGTGCCGTCCAGTCGACGCCTGAACGGTCTGCGTGTTCAAAATCGCCGGTCCCCAAAACGACGAGAGCTAGAAACTTATCCTTTCTCAATTGTCCCCCATTATAGGATACGGCACGAATTGGATACGAGCGTTATCGTTCCAACTCATCCCGGTGGAAAATTGGGAAAAATAAAACCTCCGGGGTAAGGACGAAACCAAATGAAAGGCACGACGGTCAACCATTACGTCGTCTCGCTTCACGAAGACGGGATAATTTCACTCATCGATTTTCCCCCTGGTTTTCCGCTTTCGCCGAAGACCGTGCCATTGTCGTATTTCGCGGTCCCCTTCTCGGCGGAGGGGGGAAAGCATTGAGGGAGAAAGGGTTCGGGTTTTTGCGACTTGGTGGGCGGGAAGGCACGTGCGGATGACGAAGGCTGCGCGGGGGTTGAGGGGAGAGGTCGCCGTCGCACAGGTGGCCACAAATCGTTTTTACGCCATCACCGGGGTCACGAACACGGTCCACCCCGTCCCAATTTGTTTTTACGGCCCGCATTCATCAGACGCGCGGTATGGTAGCCATATGAGAAATGATCCAATCCTCGCCATCAAAAAAGGTCAGCATGTGTATATGCATTTAGACTGTACCGTAATGCAGACGTGGAGAGCGCAAGGGGCGCCTTTCTCCAGCACTTAGTCTTACTCGTATTGTCAGTCTCATATATATCTTCTTCAGCATCGCACTTGGGCGAAAGTTCACCAGAATAATGTCATGATTCGATCTATTTTGACTACCAACGCGTGCTGTCCTTTCCTGCTAATGTACTTTCCATTAGCACCTCCACCGAGCTTTCAAATTCACTTGCTCACATTCTCTAGTCTTCCTCTTGGCCGAATACGAAATTATTTTCTAATACTTCGATCAGGGTTATTGGGTGCTTGGCCCTGTCTCTCTTGCTATCGCGAAGTGTTCAAGAGGGAAGGAAGACCCCAGTGTCGCAGTACAGCATAAACAGTTTCCCCTTTTGTGTCACACGTACATTCAAGTATTCTGTGCCTTTCTTTAAAGTCTCGCTTCCTCTCTTCCCGTTTGGAGGAATTCCTATCCTAGATTTTCTAGCTATTGCATCGCACCATCTTTATTCTCGTAATATTTTTTTCTCCAAATTTAAGCCACATCGTAGCTTTGAACTTTGCCTAATTGCTCAAATAGGGAGCACTTTTTTCAGTGAATCCCAAACTCTCTCCTCAAATTCAACTTGTGGCCTAAAAAAAGCGAAATAACGCATTTCCCTCGCCTCTTACCCCAAGAATTCTCCCCTGATTAAGCCAGATTTCCTCCAGGTGGACTCTGATCCACCTATCGCAAGGCCTGATGAAACGTTGGAGGTAATAGTGCCACAATCAGCGTTCAAATTCCTTCCTAATCGCTAAATTCGACCCTCGACAACATTATTCTCCTTAGTGGTCGCCATTTCCATTCCATTTCCTTCTCACATACACTTCTTTAAACGGAAGTACCGTGTTATGGCGCTTCGTCTCCCAGCTGGACTTACGTCGAAAACACCACTAAAACCAGCATTTCATTCTTATATCCCAGCGGAAGGCTAGGTATCCTTAGCTGCTTTTACAAGGCTTCCTCCATTTTGTTTATTTCTCTGTGATATTCTGTTCTTTCTTTTACGAACTATCTTTGCTTGTAACTGCTATGCATGCCCTCCTAGCTCCAAGCGCTATTCATCGCGTGCTTCTCGTTTGACAGCACATTTCCACTCATTCTGACCGCGGTGCCCGCTGTTTTTATTTCCTTCTAGGACGAAATTAATGCACACACACAGACTGAGGCATTTAAATTGGCAAACCTGAATCACTCGATAACCAAACATTGTTTAGTAACGTTTTAAATGAAAATTTTAATTTTTAGGAGCAAGTAAAGCAACATTATTTATATAAATTTTGTGAATCATTTTTCAGGTATTTTTCAAACTGATTTTGTTATTCTAACGCTGGTGCATATTGTCTTGAATGCTAAAACACATGTAACTATTTTTAATCATGACCACATTTTGCATTATAGCTCCATATAACTTGAACGTAAAGCATCCGTTCGCAGGGAATTCAAACATATTTCTGGTTTGTACATATTAGTAAGGTTTCCTCATGCTATAAATTATATTTTTTACCTATTGAAAAAATAGTGGCACATGAAGTATTTTTTCAGTATATATTTTTAAGTTCTCCGCATAATTCCCTTTCGTTTGAAACTCTACGTCAAGGGGACGTCCTCAAACCATCTGCTGCGGCTGTTCGGGCCGGAGGGCACTTGTTGCCGAAGCAGCGACGGCAAAGGAGGCGCATCCCCAAAGCCCTTGGCGCGTCCTAGATCCTTGGCCCTTCCACCAACGGAGCTTAAATGCAGACTCGACCTCTCCACTCGAATACCTACTCAAGAGAAGAAAAAAAGAAACCCTTAAACTCATTAAGGCGTGCGATTTGAGTAACAAGTGCGGACACAGAAGTGGAGGGAGAGGGGGGGAGTGGGTTTCTCTTTTCTTTTCTTAAGGCACGAATGAAAAAAATTGCTCAATACTCTTCTTCACCGCGTCTCCACCTTCCCCCCCTCCCTCACTCCGGGGTGGAAGGGGGTGGGATAGCCAAAGGTGTGGGTTTCATCCCGACGACGAAACGCACTCGCGTGTGGCCTTCGTCACCCGTCACCGTGGAAAACACACACCCACACAACCAACGTCTCTCTCTCTCTCTGTTTCCACAGACGATGACCAGCGCCCACTGCAACCCTCCATTTTTTTAAGTAGAGAAAGGGACGGACGTGCGGCGAAGGAGGAAGAGGGAGGGAGTTTGGGAGAGTGAAAGAAGGGTATAGCGCCCACCACACAGCCCCGTCGCCTTTTCCGGCTTCCGTGGAGGGAGGCGGTGTGTAGCACAAATCCTGGGCGACTTGGAGGGGCGCTGCCAATTACGTGTGAATGCACCCCGGCTCCCTCCCCACCGATCCTTCTCCCTGTGGCGTGCGGGAGCGGTTGTGGGGCTTGCCGGGAAGGAGAAGAGGAGATGGCGATCGTCACCCGCCTACCCCCGCTGCCGCTCCCTCGTGGGCGAGCCCCTTATCACGCACCCCTTGTCTCTTAAGGGATATTATTTTGAGAGGTGATTATTATCATTACTGTCAACCCTCTGCCAACGTGTGTGTGTCAATCCTCAACACAACAGCAGTGCTCAATGAATGTGCTTTGAAAAATCAGTGAAAACAGAAAAAATGGTAATCCAAGGAATTTTTTACTTCCCTCCTCCTCCTTTGGTCGTTCCTCTTTTGAGATAGGTCAAGTTGAGAGAAAAAGCTTTAATTGTTTTTTCCAATATTCCCTTTCTTTCAATAGTGATTTCGCCTATTTCCTTAATTGTTTTCTGTATGCTTATTTGTTTCTTAGACTCTTAATGTTTATTTTGACATATGTTACTCCTAAGAGTAAACAAATACGCATCATTTTACATAAACACATGGTGGTTTGCAATATCTGGTTCAAGTTCCCAGCACCTTTGTTTCTTTCCATACACACCTCACGTTCCAGGGATCAAATGTCCACGTAACATTGCGATGTTCATCCCTTGATGGACGAATTGTGTGCCACATACGCCGCCTATTAAGGGACGCCATAGGACATGAAAGACGTCAAATATCCTTTTATAATGAATAAAAGATGGGATTTTCAAGAGCACGAGCCCTTACAATACCCTTGCCACGTGCAACATTCTTTGTAAACGGTCTCAGCACTTTAGTGATTAGTTTTGGCATATTCTCGACAGCATATATCAAGAGATATTAAAACCCTATTAATACCACAGTTCTCCTTTCGGTATATACCAAAATTTGGTACCTATTCGGTGGGGGACCGTCTTAATGGCGCATGCACCATCGCTTGGGGGCGTATGCGGCGCATGAAAGAATCTGGATAGAATCAAAGGAAGTAAAATGCTGAGGAGCCAAAACGATTATAAAGAGCCAATAAAATGGCAGGAGCAAATAAGCCTGTCACGATTAATAATTAATTTGGCCCGTTTGATTAGAATCGGGCGGCTTATTGTTTCAATTTTTTGGGGTACCTTATTTTTTAATCCCCAATAAAATTTCGTTAAATTTTTTCAAAATATGAGTTACATATTCTTCCTTTCCGAAGTTCTTCCCGTTCCCACTTTATATTTTGTTGATAAATCTATCCAATATACTCCTAATTGGTTTCTCGTGTAAATATCTCCCAATTTGTTGGGCGTTATGCAGATATCCAAGAATAGCTTCCAGTTCGCGTCTTTCCTCGGAATAAATTGGGCAATAAAGGACTCAGTGTATTGCCGCGTCCTCCTCCATCATACATTCTCACGTTCGCTCCTTTTTTCCGTTTTCTTGAGGTATAATTTAAACTCCCTGTGCTCTGTTAAAATTTGCGTCATTTCTTTGTAAGTTTAAAGTTGATCTTCATTCTTTCCTTCATGCAAGGTAAGAACTGTCTGGTCGTTTTCCCCTTTTCTAATTTTGCCCATTCCCGTTACCATTTCTCCAGGAAATGCTCTTATAACTTTCCTTTTCCTTTTCCCTTTCTCAGTTAGAGACAAATTTACATCTCCTATCGCCTCTTCCATCCGCCTCATCCGTGACTTGATTCTTCTTCCCTTTATTGAGAATGTTATCGGCTGCATCGCGGTTATTATTTGTAGAGCTTCATTACAAACCGTATTTTAGCTCCCGGATGTTGCAATTAGGTAAGATCTTTGGGCTTCCTCCAGTTTCCTTTGGATTCTGCTGTAACTTAACCTCTCCCCCCACACCTCACAGCCGTATGCCAATATTGGTATGGTTACTCCATTGTATATTGTGTTATTATTGAGATATTTGTCGTGATGCCAAATATGTTTCAGCACAGCCTTCTTACGTTTTTAAAAATTTTCTTGGTCTTGCCTGCTGCGTAATTTGCGTGTTCTTGGAATTTTAGTCTGTCATCTAATTCAATGCCAAGGTATCGAAATGTGGAGGCCCTTAACGTTTTAACCATAGATTTTTATAGTTGGGTTTCATAACAATTTTTTCCCTACCACGACGTATTTGAACTTATCAACAGAAATTTTTAATTTTACTTTCGCACTCCATGACTCCATTATAAATTCCTTTGCAATGTTTTCTATTTCTCTCCTGGAATTTGCAGAAATGGTGAGAAAAAGTTTATCGACGTAGGCCGTCCATCTGAAGTTTTCAGGAAGGGGGTTGATTCAACAGATCGTTCATGGCGATATTTCAAAGAAAAGGACCGAGTATGGATATCTGTGGTACCCCTCTTTGTATTGTTCTTTTCGGTTTCCAAGTTATTTAGTTGTATTTTAGTTGTTCTAATCAAGAAATAATTTTTATTAACTTCTACTATTGCTCCCGGGATTTTATATCTTTTGCGCTAGTTTATACAATATGATCACCGTAAGGAATCAAATGCTGCTTCGTAGTCTTTAATAAGGCCACCTTGTACTTACATTTAGGATTCTTGATTTCTAGCAGCAGTTTTATTGCAGCGGCTGCGGTGGACCCGCCTCTTCGGAATCCAAATTAGCTTTTGTGAAGTAGGTCCTTCTCACCAACTGCTTCTTCAATTTTCATTTTGATGATTCTTTCGAAAATTTTCCCCATTGCGGGTAGTAGGGTCTGTATGCCTTAGGATCAGAAGGGTATTTTTCTTTAGATTTCAAGGTGTTGCATTGGACAACCTTTTTCCATGCTGCAGGAAAGTATTTGTTTCTGTAACAATCCTGAAGCAATCTAGTTAATTAGTTGAGGATGACCAGCTCGGCTGCTTTGATCAATTCAGCGTTTATGCCATCAATGCCTGGGGCCTTTCTTATTTTTATCTCTTTGATCGCGATTCTAACTTCTTCATCGGTAATGTCTATCTCCATACTTTGCAGGGAAGGTAGGATTGCCTCTCTTCTAATTATTTTCTGTTCTTCAGTTTCACTTTCTGCTGTGACGTTCGGCACTAGTTTGTTGATGATGGTAGAAATGGTTTCGTCCAGGAATAGAAGCTCCCCTTTGGCGTTGGTCTTAGTCGAGTATCTTTGTGAGGTTTTAAATTTTTCTCTGCCCATTTTATATGCTAACTCCCAGGGGTTTTCTACAATATTTGACCTTGATAATTGCTCCCAGCTTTATTCCTTACTTTTTTGTACTTGTTGTTGATAGTTCTCCTTTGCCTATAAGTATCTAATTTTATTGATGGTACGTTCTTCGTAGCTAATACTTTTCTGGCAGGTTTTCCGTAGATTTCTACAATTTAGCTTAAGCCTGTGAAGTTATCATTCCACCACACTGTTTCGTTATTGTGTGACCATTTAAACCTGTGTGTCTTGCAGTTAATCTCTCTAATCTTATATTCGTGATCCCTCCGCCCGTAATACGTTGGGTTTCGTATTATGTTCTTGATGTCATCGGAAAAGGACCCATCTTTAAATGTTTTTAATAGGTTTAATGTATATAGTAAACGCCGCTGTTTAAGGGAATCCCAGCCTACATTTTCTAGCAAAGTAGTTACGCTACTGCGTTGGTCATAACAATTTTTGACAAATCCCCCCTCCGCTGAACTCGATCCAATTCCGAAATCAAATTTATCTCTTGAGGATCCCATACACTGGCAGCTTACTCTAGGTGGGGCCTGACTAGGGTAAGATAACATCGTTCCTTCACTTTTTCGTCACATTTACCCAGGACTCTTATTATAAATCCCAATTTTTTATTAGCACGACCGCATAGCTCCCGTATGGGCTTTCCCCAGGACATATCGTAAGTAATTGTTACACCCAAGTATTTAAAGGAATCTACCCTCGCGATTTCTGTTTGTTTCACTTTCTAACTAAATGGGAGGGAATTACTCCTTTCCCAAAAATGTATTACTACGCATTTTTTCAAATTTAATTCCAATTGCCAAGTATTGCAGGTCGTTAGCTAACGTGAATCTGTCTTCGCAACTTAGAATATCCCACTAAATCACTGCATAGTCAGCAAAAAGACGGAGCCTGCTATTAACCACGGTACTGAGGTCATTTATGTAAATAAGAAACAAGAGGGGACCTATGACACTTCCCTGTGGTACACCCGTCGTGACCTTGACAGTATCGGATGATACACTGTCCAGGACGACTGTTTGAACACGATGTTTTAAAAATTGTCTCATCCAGCATATAACACTCCCGTGTATTCCATAAGTTTCCAACTTCGCGAGTAACTTGCAATGAGGGACTTTATCAAAAGCTTTTTTAAAATCTAGGAATATCGCATCACCTGGAATATTACTTTCACCGGAATGCATTATATCATGAACAAAGAGTGTGAGTTGAGTTTCGCAGGATCTACCTTTACGGAACCCGTGTTGGTTATTAATCAATAAATCTTGGCTATCGAGGTACCTCATTATGGAACTAACAATGATGTGCTCAAGAATCTTACAGGAGATGGAGGTGAGCGATATTGGCCTATAATTACTGGGGTCCTCCCGGTCTCCATTTTTAAATATGGGTGTCATAGAAGCTATCTTCCAGCCGCTTGGCACGCTTTCTTCTGCTGATGATTTCTTAAATATTATATTAAGATAAGGGGCAATATCAGCATTAGAAGAAAGGCGATCCAATGCTAGGCTAAAATTACTAAATAAATTCAGATCCACATGCTTCAGCACCGAGGTCTCGCAAATTATTCGTACTCCAACATACATTGATCAAAGCAATTTAGCAAAGATTACTCGACAATCAGCACGGACGCACTATGTTTAATTACCGGACAACCACCTCTAAAATACGAGGTTATGGAGAGAATTAGCATAATCGAAGTCAAATCGGGCCAAGGCACAAAATACTTCAACTCCGAAATCGAACACAATCACGCCCTAAGCAAAAACAATTAAAATAAATACTCAGGGAACAAACAATTCATCAGTGGAATAAAGACTGGCTGAATTCCGATAAGGGTATTCACACTAAAGAAATATTCCCAGACGTCATTGAAAGGCTAAATATAAAATTCAAGCTAACTAAGAAAGCGACGCAACTCCTATCAGGGCATGGACATTTTGGACACTACCTCAATAGAATAGGAAAATCAAGGACTAATCTATGTAGTACCTGCCTAACAGAAGACACCGCTAAGCATAGAATAGAGGAGTGCCTACAGTATGAAAAACCCAGACATGAAATTTGGCACAGTATGACTTGTAAGAAAACCAAGATGCGTGAGATTGTGCTATTTTGCCTTAAGCATAACAACGACCAATTATTTAAAATGGTGCAATGAAATTTGATAATTGTAGTGACATTTGAAGTTGGTAAATTAAAAGCTTGATAAAACTAGTAATTGTATTGCTCGTTTATTGTGTAAATAAAATTGTATGTAATTGCTATTTTAAGTTAACGTGTACTATTTTGCCTCGTGTACGATCAAAGGAAAAAAAATCTTGTATGACTCTGTAAACTGAAGTGTTATCATAGAATAATATATTTATTTCTTATAATAATTATTATCTCTAATCGTACTAAATTTGGGTTGTACATTACTTCTGTAATTTAATGCTGCTGTGTCATCTTGTTTGATATTTCTTTTTCTCATATTCTGTAATTGATGTTAATTATATCAGAACACAAAAGGGGGATTAAGCGAGAGCAGGAACCCCCTCAACATATCATGCTATTTTTCTGTATGCTATTTTTTTTGTATTTGCTTCCGCAATAAAAAAAGGAAAGTTGTGATTGAGGAAACTCCTTCACGACCTTTCCTTATTATTATTATTATACATTGATCACTTGGATCATGAATATAAAATTCGGGAAATAAGATGCCATAACTAGCAGACTCAAGGACTCCTTCCCACGGACAATACGGGATAGCAACTGCAGGGTTATAGATAGCAAAATTCCATTTTTCGCATTCAGCGCCTAAGGGAAAATTAGTTCTACTCAATTGCATGTACTTTCACTGACCTCGTGTGTTTTTGTCTGCTGCTGAGACGGGGTTTGACAGCAACAACTGCTTCTGTGTTGTTGTCAAACCCCTTCTTGCATGACCGCATTAGAATGCTATTAAATGATGTACTACTCTTAACAGTATTGCTTGCTCTTCTTCGTCTGCTTTTAAGTTTCTCCTTCCATCCCTCGCCTCTCTCATTGGAGGGGGGGCGCCCGCTACCTGCAGCGTTGGGTCATATTACCAACTGGTATCCTTGGGGGAGGAGACCATTGTATGTTGTATGTCCTTGTGGTAGTGGTATTTCGCTTTTTACTTGTCGAGTTCTAGGTTGCACGTTGTTAGATGAATTTTTTATTGCTTCCTAAGGTGCAATTGTTAATCAGTTGATAGTATATATATATATTTGCATGCGTGTAAAATGAAAGGATTTTTGCATGAATTAATACGCCACTTTGGGTATAGGTTTGCATGGATGAGTTGATTTTGCATGTGGTATTTTTCCCTTTTACAGGCGGTTGGTTACCTAACCACCGCCGCCACACGCCCTTGCGGCGGCTTGCGAGATTTAATTTAGCACCAATTAAAGATTATTCCACACAGCACTCCCTGTCACGACTAAGAGGCAACTACTGTGCTTGAATAAAAGTTGGATGCAAAAAAGGAAGTATCACAAGGATTGAAAATATTAAATCGATTCACAAGGCCAAACTATGATTGTTCTAAAAAATTTAACACAGCGACTATCAAGCTGATTTTCTGTTAATGTTGTAACCTACGTCCAATTTTGTTATATAACCTGTGTACTCGTAAATTATTGACGGCTCCAGAACCAATCTTACACAAATCTAGGTCAGAAAAGTGTAGTTACCTACGAGTTAAATGAATATATGCGTTTAGAATGAGGCACCTAGTGTAAAGTAGTCCAGAAAGTTCCAATGGAGAAATAAAATATGAAATGAGGAAGTACACGGAAGAGTAATGAAAATATCACTTGGAGAACTCTTCAGAAAATAAAATCTAGGCAATCTGGGCAGTCTTTAGACACGAATGACTAATAGGGACAATCACAGAAGGAAAAATAAAGAGACAGGTTTTTCAATCACAAAACACATGGTTTATACAAATATGAATAATGATGGACTTGAGAAAGTAGACCTTTCGTGGCCGTGGGAGAAATGGCACTGAAATTGAGACGCAAGTCTAGAGTCAACTTCCTTCCCTCTCGAAGAATGAATAATGGCCATGACTATGAACGGACGAGTGCCACGCATTTTCAATATTTATTCAATCGGAAACTGATCAATGCTATTCCAATCTTAGGAAACTGTTATCTTGAGAACGAAAACCAAACATTCGTAGAACAGATTATAATTCCAAATGATTTGCAAGTTTGAAAAAATGTTAATTCTCCGAGATTGGAACCTGAATAATTCATGTATCATTCATTCCCCAATATCAATTTCAATATCGCTCAGTATTCAATCCTCTGCGAAAAACGTTTGGCAGTTTTATATTCACACATCTAAATTTATGAGAAGTGGCATGTGAAATCATTTTCAAATTTTTTTGAGCTAGTATTGAATATTATTCTCTTCGAACATTACTAATCCATCGTAAACTTTTTCTTTCAGACAGCGTAAAACGAAGAGTCCTCGAACCATTTATCTTCTTTACATGCTTTGGCATACCAGAATCTTAACTACCTCTGTCTACTCGGGCACCGCGACCGCCTTCATACCCGCCGGTCCTGTATATCCCCGACAAAGCGTACCAACTGGAATAAACTGAAAATATCAATTGATCGAATAATTTTTAATTCAAATTCGAATATTTGAACACCGGATCATAAGAAAAGTGAACAAAACAAAAATCTTAATCTTAAAATATAGCTGGTCTTATTAATTCGGTATTTGGAACTTTTAAAATGGTTTTGTTCTTATTTAGAATATTGTTTCGATACCAAGTATTAAATAATGCTAGCTGGCTGAGTACTAAATCTGAAATAAAAAATTTACAGGTAAATATTTTTCTGACTTTTCAGCAACATCTCCAATTACTTGACATTAATTGAGTCCATAAATGAGGGTCTATCCATGTATTACATCTTAAATATAAGGGAGGGAGGGATCAGTGGAGGGAAAATGATCATGGAAAGTGTCAAATCAATCAAATAATGACTGAATTCAACAGGATATATATATATATATATATATATATATATATATATATATATATATATATATATATATATATATACACATTCAAACACGAAATCCCGCCAAACGGCGAATAAATACTCATATATACAGAAACATATATAAGGAAAAGGGATAGGAACACGTATAAAGGACGAACACAATAGAGGTGGGGAAGGCGGAATCGAACGGATCACAAGAGTAAAAATATTTCCTCAACCGGGACTCGAACACCGGATCTTTCCACTTGCCGGGCGGATGCTCTTAACCACTTGAGCTATCGAGGATATGTAATTTACCCTGAGATCCGTGGGTCTTATATGTCGCCAAGCGCCCCGATTCTTTAGCCAAGAGATGGCGTCAGGGGGCTGTTTCACCCACCAAAGGTGTTCGAGTCCCGGTTGAGGAAATATTTTTACTCTTGTGATCCGTTCGATTCCGCCTTCCCCACCTCTATTGTGTTCGTCCTTTATACGTGTTCCTATCCCTTTTCCTTATATATGTTTCTGTATATATGAGTATTTATTCGCCGTTTGGCGGGATTTCGTGTTTGAATGTGTATTTGGCCAATGTGGCTCATCTCTTTCTTCTGGCTATGCGTGCCACGAAACGCACTGTTCTTTTCCTGTATGATGTTGTTTGAATTCTAACCAATGTCCTTTCCTCTTGTGTATTGTCTATTTCTCCTTTGGTGGGTGAAACAGCCCCCTGACGCCATCTCTTGGCTAAAGAATCGGGGCGCTTGGCGACATATAAGACCCACGGATCTCAGGGTAAATTACATATCCTCGATAGCTCAAGTGGTTAAGAGCATCCGCCCGGCAAGTGGAAAGATCCGGTGTTCGAGTCCCGGTTGAGGATATATTTTTACTCTTGTGATCCGTTCGATTCCGCCTTCCCCACCTCTATTGTGTTCGTCCTTTATACGTGTTCCTATCCCTTTTCCTTATATATATATATATATATATTATATATATATATATATATATATATATATATATATTATATATTTATATATATATTATATATATATATATATATATATATATATATATGTATATATATAAGTATACTTCTATATCTTCCGATGAAGACGGAGTGTTTCCGTCGAAATATCAAGAAATAACGTGTGAGTGTTCTTCTCTTTTTGTGTTTCTATATTGTGTGTTACTGTGTATTGTACTATTCGGCACATCCGTGTTATGTCTACGAAAGCATATATATATATATATATATATATATATATATATATATATATATATGTTACTTTGTAATCCATTACGTGAAAGGATTGATGACCTTGCAGCTTAAAAAGTGATTGATTCCCCGGCCCTCAGGTCATAAAAGTTATGGGAAAGATGGCGGTACGAGTCAAGGGGGCAATATTATTGGGAAATGGAGTTGAAATTTTCAGATCAAGGCTGACAAGATGGCTGAAGGTTCCAAAAATACCTGAAAACACGAGTGGCGGAATACATGTATATGGTAGGTCACAGAGGGTTGCATACTACCTTTTGTTAGAGTTTAAATTAAGCAAACGTAAAAATATAATATTGAGACCTTAACGATTCACTTCAGGTGAAAATAAACCAAGTGAGGCTTTCTTCTGATAATACTATTAAATCTATCCGTTATATAAGAAGGAATTCTAATTTAACTTCATTAAATGTGTAACCATTTACATTTATGCTCTTGATATAATTTTGTTCATTTTAGCATGCATAACTTTAGAATTATAACGACATGAAAAGTAAACCGTGATTTTTTTCCATTTGTTACTTTTGGTTTAATTGCTGTGGGAAATAAGAAAAATATCAAGTTTCCCACTTTCAAATACATTTTTTCATTCAATTATGCTTGAATTGATTATTAATTTATTTTTTAATATATACCAACGTATTCCTTTATTTTATGATGATAAGTCAAAATCAAATTACTGCAGGAATGACTAATCCCCCACGGGTGGTTAATGGGTTCCAGTGAAAGATTGTCATATGGAGCAGCGGTAAAAAGCGTAGTAAAAAGTACACATGACCCTGATCGAACGGAATCCCTGAGAATTGAGGAAGTCTGGCTTCTGGAGGGACCTTTATTTTTCAATCCACCAACATAGATGGTAAATTCACACGGAAAAAATAGTAATTTAAATTCATGGTACCCAGAAACCATCTATGACTTATAACTCACATGGATGTATATCAAGGTATTCCTGATACTGGTCGTCAAAGCCGCATTTTTTTTTTATGAGAGACTTACCAAATTGAATTTGATTATCTCTCGACAGGAGAGAATCGCGGAATGCTAAATGTCACTCCGCTGCGTGACTTCGAATACGCTAAGCTGGTTTTTCCTCCAGGCAATATTGTATTTTCTTTAATTTCAATTATAAAATTCAAATTTCAGAAAAAAATATCAAAAGCACAAACAATATCAGAAATGATATCGGTGGCAGATTTCAGCTATAAAAAAATTGAAAATATGACGAATCCACATATTTATGCGTTTACCAACTCTATAAACATTTACTACTGACAATGTCCACGGACGATAGATATTTCTAATTTCATTGAGTCCAAATCACCATTAAATTAGAAAAAATTGTCAGCAAACAAATTTGAATGAAATGCCGATCACCATCCCCAGAAAACTCTAAATACCTGTCAAAATTCACCCGTTAGAGATATTAAATGGTTGTCGTTAATTTTGACAGCAGTTTTAGGTAAGATACAAATTTTTTACGACAAATTTGTGATATGAGGGTAAATTACCAAATACAAGCCTATCGAAAGTGCACATCATCAGATATTAAATCCAAAGATTTGTCTGCAGCCCATCACACTTCCCTCTCTAATGCCAAGGCTCTCATTCTCTGAGATTCTTACACTCAACATCCCTCTTCTTATTAATAAAATTAACCCAAGAAATGCCTCAATAGTTCTGGTCAAAAGGAGTTCTGCTCATTGCGCTTCGTCTTTCCTTCTTCCCCCTTCTCCCCATAACTCTATTTTATCTTCAACATCCGCCACGCCAGATTTCTAAAGTTTCCGTTTTTTTTCTTTTCTGCTGTTCGTTTGTCCATGTCTTTCAACCACAGTGCCTGTCAATATGTAAAAGCTTTCTCGCATTTCTTCCAGGTTTCTAATCTCATCTCCCTCGAGCAACCCAGAGCCTTCGCGAAGAACGGTTTCAAAATCTGAGCTATACCGTCTGCTTGATTCCCCCCAGCTTACTCCTTCCTGTGTTAAGCTACTTCCAAGGTGTAAGGTGGAATACTCCACCTTTTCTAATATCTCTCCTCTTTGCAAATATTTGAGTTACTTTTCTCTCTACTATATATATATATATATATATAGTATATATATATATATATATATATATATATATATATATTTATTTATTTATTTATTTATTTATTCTCTACTATATATATACTAGAGAATAAATATATATATATATATATATAATAAACCATAAACACAGTAATCAACCTGAAGGTCGGTTTGGTAGGTGATGGCAGAGTTCACCCAGTACTAAGCCCGACGGCGCGTGAAATTCACACATCAGGGTAGGGGAGCCAGTTCCTTTCCCTGTGCCGGTTTCGGTTTCCCAGGAAGACCTGGTACCCGAAAAATCACATAGCTTGGGTGGAGCTGCAGGTACCCAGAGAGCCATGCCCGGGAATTGAACCCGGGACACTCCGGTCAGCAGTCCAACGCTCTAACCACTGGACTACCGTGATCCACATAAATACATATTTATTTATTTATATTTAGTGATATTTGATAATTTAAGGCGCGCCGACCGTGTCAAGAAGAAATAGAATCCACGATTGAGCAACGTCACGCGATAAAGTTTTTTACTTAACTGAAAAAATATCTCCAGGAGACTAAAAAATGGTTCGTTAGGCTTACGGGGACTCTGATCTGCCCTCCTCACATTTTCGAGGTGGATTAAGGCCTTTTCGGAGGGCCGGAAAGAGGTTCACGACGAACAACTCTCTGGGCAGCCGTCAACCAGCATAACCGAAAACAATGTGACTCATGTTCGACAATTGTTGGACTCTGACCGTCGATTGAGTATCAAGATGGTTTCCAATGAACTGAATGATGAGGATAGTGTGCGCCAAGCTCGTGCCTAGCAAACGACCAAAAGACTAACCGAGCGGAAATTTCAAGTGAACCTTTGCAACGTTTTGAAAATGAACCTGATGTTTTGGAGTACGTTATTACTGGAGATGAAACCTGGTTTGTTTAATACGACCCAGAAACAAATGCCTAAGCTCTGAGTGGCACACCGACCAGTCCCCAAAGCCCAAAAAGGCAAAAGAGAGCATTGTCTATTTCAACAGTAAATGAGTGGTCCATAAGGAGTTTGTTCCTCAATGACTGACAATTAACGTTGCCTACTACGTGGATGTGCTGAAAAGACTCCAGAAAGGGTAATCAGGACGAGAAAAGACATCCCCGGTACCTGGCAACTCCGTCACGACAACGCGCCTTGCCATGACGTGCTACGAGTCCTCGAGTTACTGGCCAAACACCAGGTGCCAAAGCAGACGCAGCCTTATAGTCCTGATGTCGCCCCAGAAGACTTATTTTTGTTCCATTGGATTAAGGCAGCCCTGAAAGGAACCCGTTTTTCTTCGATGGAAGAGATCAAATCAGTCGTGACGAAGACCTTGGGAGAGGTCTCAGAAGACGCCTTCCCGGGTGATTAGCGGTGGAAAAAATTTGAAGAGGCCCAAGAACTTTACCCTTTTACTATACTTAAGACCAGGACTTGGAAGAATTTTAAGTGCTTGTGTACATCTGTTCAATGAATTACTTATTACTTTCGGAATACTCTCTCTCTCTCTCTCTCTCTCTCTATATATATATATATATGTATATATGTGTATATATGTGTATATATATATATATATATATATATATATATATATATTTTATATATATATATATATATATATATATATATATATATATATATATATATATATATATATATATATATATATATATATGCTTTCGTAGACGTAACACGGAAGTGCCGAATAGCACAATACACAGTAACACAAAATATAGAAACAAAAAAAAGAACACTCACACGTTATTTCTTGATATTTCGACGGAAACACTCCGTCTTCATCGGAAGATATAGAAGTAATGATTACTTCTATATCTTCCGATGAAGACGGAGTGTTTCCGTCGAAATATCAAGAAATAACGTGTGAGTGTTCTTCTTTTTTTTGTTTCTATATTTTGTGTTACTGTGTATTGTACTATATATATATATATATATATATATATATATATATATATACATATATACATATATATATATACACACATATATACATATATATATATATACACACACATATATACATATATATATATATATATATATATATATATATATATATATATATATATACGAGTACTTCTATATCTTCCGATGAAGACGGAGTGTTTCTGTCGAAATATCAAGAAATAACGTGTGAGTGTTCTTTTTTTTTGTGTTTCTATATTGTGTTACTGTGTATTATATATATACGCACACATTTACTTCCAGTAATTTTTGACAGTAATGTATATCTGTAACATATCAGAAATTCACTATCAAGGACAAATTACAGGAAAAATAGCGAGTAAAGTGCAGTTAATAGACCTGCCAACTATCCTTAACCCCCTTTCCCTTTTTGGACGCTTTGGTGATGTTATCAGAATGATTAATGAATATACGTGTGATCACTCGAGTCTAGGTCAGAACCGCTCTGCAGCAGGAGCAGAGTACCAGAAGGGAAGGAGATCAACTTTGTGCCGTGTCATCTGTCCACGGCAAATAAATAAACAGGAAACCGCAGAACTCAAAACGAGGTGAAATGGAGAGTTCAGCCCTATTATGACCGAACGAGGGGAAGGATATGACAAAGAGGCTGCGGAGGGGAGTCAGCTACGAAAGAGAGCGAAGAAGCGGCGAGGGAGGTTGGGCAAAAAAGAGGTCAACGGAAGATGTCAAAGGTTACTGACGGAAGCTAGGAGGAGTTTCGCGCTATTACGGAACACTGGAAGAGGAAAAAATGAGGATACGGTCAGCGTTTTTGTAACAGCCAAAATGGAAAAATCTCTCTTTCTCGTGCTACTTACTACCAGAGGAGCAGAATGAACTTGCGGTGAAAAAGAAAACTCTTTGGATAAGATAGAAAACATATATGGCGTGGGAACACAAAATAAGGAAAGAATATGTTGGGCATTAATAAATGCGATTGGCACTCGGGGAGAAACGAAATTACTTGAAGAGAAGTTTAGAATTAGGAACAAATAAATCCAATTGAGTTGCGGCGGTAATTTCTATCATCGGTAATTCCCGTAGATAACACTGGTGCATTTATGTAGAGGGTATTTTAAGTCACTACTAAAGGCAATGACGAGCGAGAGAAGAGTGAGCAAGAGTGTTATACAGGGTTATGTAAAATAAACTAGAATCATTTATTGGATCATTCGAGACGAACACCATTGGAGACGTAGTGCTCTAAATTCACACTTTCAGGCTGCCTAATGGAGAGAAGTTACTATCATACTTGTGTGCCGTAATAGTTTACAACGCAATTTCAATAGAAACGACTATTAATCTGCACCTTTTTTATTTTTAAGCTAGCTTCTCCAAATATATCCCTCGGGGTTTGAATTCATACAGTTAGAAACCATAAAATTCACCCATTGCCCATCACCCATTACCACGCCCGCTTTGATTAAAAAAATAATAAACTATATTCCGATATATATAAAGGCAAACCGTGCCAAATGAGAGAGGAAGTAGGCTTCCCATCCTTCGGATTTCAACACCCTTTCCACTCTCTAATACGTGACGATAAAACAGGCGCAGTTGGCGCCCATCAAAATTTTTCCACGCTTCATGAAACGCATTCTTAAAATGCCGCATAAAAGTTTACGGTTGTTTGCTCCAAAACTCCCTGATGCAAACTCTCCCGGGTGGCTGGCAGGTTACGGCGTGAAGGGAGCAGAAGGGTGCCAGCGGAGAGTGGCAGGTCGCATCAAACGAATTGCATGGAACCGACAATGCTGGGAGACGATAATGGGGAGCTTAATGGGCATCATAACTAAGCGCGATACTCTTCGGTCCTTAACGAAGCCGTCTCACATGACGAGATTTCAAAACAAGGAGGCATGTAAATGCGAAAGCCTTAGTTTTGAGTGTGGATATCATATTTACCAGAAACCACTGAAAATACAAAAAAATAGGGGCTGGAGACAAGTATTAAATATGAAGTGGGAGCGGATTGGTCATAAAATCATATTCAAGAAACCTGTGAGGATTGCAACGAAAGGAAATTCGGAAGGGAAGACGTCAGATGAGGATCTAATGGTGAAAACTCCTTGCGTGGCAAACGTGAGAGAGAGAGGAGGTTTTAAAGGAAATCATAATAGAAGCGTGAATAACTAACGGGGCTGCTGTAAACAATCCTCTGCCTGGAAACGATCGCTGTAAGCCGTTCCAACTTATGATAATGGCGCAAAACCCAAATCAGAAAATATACGGATCAAGTTGGAGAATAATGGAAAAATGAAATAGGCAGAGATGAAATATCAAGGAAGACTTACTAGCCATGTCAAAATAAGGGAGAAGTTGTTGGGAGAGAATAGAAAGAAAGGAAGAGGGAGGGCAGTGGACTATTTAAGACTGCGGTAGAGAGTCGAATGTGGAGACGCGAGGCAGAAGGAGGAATAGAATAGGTATAGCGAACGAACTGAAGGGAGGATTAGAGTGCGCAGAGAAGAGGGATTGTTAACTGTGAATTGAGTAATTAAAAAATATTTAATTTCTTGTTATTGCTGCAGAGTTGAGGCACTGGATTCATTAAGAACAAAACCTATCTCTGAACCGTAGAGCAATCTTAATTGAAATAAATAATGATCGACGTCAAAGGCGAAAAAATTACCGATGCGAAGAGGCTATCCAATGAACAGAGACTTGAGAGCTTCCTCCAGGCAGTGCTGAGATTTACGTTTAACCCTTGAATATGTTCCACATAATGATGTTAATCGCCGTGAAGGCTTGGATAATGCTTTAGGCAGTTCCTGCAAAAATCTTTAAGATTGAAGGGTACTTTCGTGATGACGGGTAAAAATGTACCTCCATATGACCCGGTGCGACACGAAAAAGACGCTGTATGTACTCTAAATAAAATAAATTTCTTAATTCCTCCATGTGATAAAAAACTAGACAAACATTTGTTCTCTCCTCTAATTTCTTCCCTATTTCTTCCCTTTTATCTGGCACAGTATCATAGTAGTGCACTTATTCAAATAACTTCAATTGAATATATATCCATTATAAACATTTGGATACCTTTTGTTCTTTTAGGAATAAATTTAATCCTGAAAAAAGGAACCTATAAAACTGTTAAGCCATATGCGTGATTTTGTGTTTGTCACGTTTTTATCTTTTATTTTGATTTTCCAATTGAAATGCATTATAATCACTTTTTATTTCTTTTTAGATCATATCTAAACCTATGAGGTTCAATGGTTAACCGCGGTAATTAGAGCGGAATGTTTACAGAAGAGAAAGCTAATATCATATCACATTTTCACGGAACCAAGTAAATAAATATACATCATAACCTGACAACTCACAATTTCCGGAACTAATTGAATTTCGGCAATGCAGCAAAAAAATAACAGAGGGGAAATGGATTTGAGATTTTCGTAGAGGGATTTAAAGTAATGATTTCAACCAATTAGCACCATATGGATGAGAACGTCCGCAGTGGGAAACGCAATAATCACCCCGCATCACCGAGCACCGCTTCCGGCGAAAAGAGTCCACGCATCTGATTACATCACCGAAAAATCACGAAATCTTAATGCGTAATGACACCAAGCCTTAATGAAGCTTATCAATCAGATCCAAAGCTTATTAAAAGTACGGATCAATTATGTCATCGGGAAAAAGTCGATAGGAGAGAAAAATTAATTATACATTTCTGGTATATGTATATACTCGTATTTGTATATGTATATATTTGTATATGTATATATTTGTATATGTATATATTTGTATATGTATATATTTGTATATGTATATATATATATATATATATATATATATATATATATATATATATATATATATGTGTCTCACTGAGTGAGACTCACTTGAAGAAGGCCTCTGAGAGGGCCGAAAACTCGAACAATTTACCGTGTTAGTGTCCTTTTAAATGTTGCTATTCTATTTGTGTTCTATTGTGCCGTCCCATTATTATATAATATATATATATAATATTATATTATATACATATATTATATTAATATACATATATATATATACATATGTATAATATGATTTTTCGGGCAGCAGATATTCCTGGGAAACCATAACCGCCAGAGGGAAAGGAACTGGCCCACCTACCTTGATGTGTAAATTTCACACGCCGTCGGGTATAGTACTGGTTGAACTCTACCATCACCTACCAAACCGACCTTAGGGTTGACAACTGTGTTTATGGTTTGTACGTAATTTTTGATTTGATACCGTTTAATTTAATTATATTTTAGGCATATTATTTTTACTCCATGCAATATGCTTACTGGTTTCCCTATTTCAGTCTATCTACTACTCCGTCTGGGGGAAAACAGACTTAAAAAGCCATGAGAATTTAAAGACGCCGAATGAAACGTTCACCTCAAAGACTTGAGCCTCCGCAAATATTACTTTGGAAGTTTATGGGGCCTTGGGATTTCTGGCATCTCCAGCGGAACAAATTACGCGCCCCGACAATGGGTATTGACATATTTGGGGCGCGCGTCATCACGGGAAATGGAAATTATCCCGAATATACCCGTGAGTTTCGAAAAAATAAAGTTATAAATTTCAGAGCATTTGAATTCCGAGGAAAATATTAATACACCGTACCTGGACGATATTGAAAAAAAGTTTCACGTGAAAAAACAACGCAATGAGCTCTCTATCTCTATTGAACACATTCCCAACGAGATATGAGCAAATAAATGAGTCTCGTTCTGCGATAATAGGTTTCGCAGAGCTTCAAATCTTCTATTGCCATCGTGCTCGGCTGAATTCGAGTTCGCTGTGCTGTCTACACTACGTCATTAATTAAATGTCCTTCACTTAGATTTTCATTACTATATGCAGGAAAATCAAAGCAAATATTAATGTAAAACTTTTTCTTAATATTTTCCAATTATGGTTTCCCTACGGTGGTTTTAAGAGAAGCATTAATATTTGCATTTGCCATCTATTTCCGTTAATGCATCATTCGGTCTAGTATCAACATATAAGATAGTTATCGTTTCATCTCTCTGTTTGAATCAAAATCGATTCATCCATACTTCTCCGATAGCACAACTTTCGTATCAGATATTATCGAATATGAGCTGTAATTTTCTTATTACTCAGAAATTACTGACGACCGACTCAGTCAACAATCAAACAGAGATTGGCGTAATGGGGAGGCTTTGATAGAAGTCAAACATTATAAAATAAAAAGGAAAAACGAGCACATAGTTCAGAGATATGTAGCAATGAATAACTGATCGAAGCACTTTTCCACTTGATATTTTTTTTTAAATTTACGACCGTGTTTCGATGTATTACATCATCATCAACATATGTAGTAATTTACATTATAAGTCTTAATAATAAACAACACCCACCCATTATTTAAATTACTTTCCAAATTATCTACTATTAGCCATATAATTCATACATTTTCATTTTCAGAGGCATTAAGAATTTTAGTCCACCATCTGATCCGTGGGTCAGATGCCTGATTAATATGGGTTAATACTTAAAACACTTTGTGAG
>NW_027286421.1:0-26250 GCF_022747635.1 Hetaerina americana
CTACATTTCTTCAATTCAGGTAAATCAAACTCCTTTTTCGTTTATTTCTCCAACGCTAAAAATGTCGTTTTAATTTAAACAAGTTTTTGAAGTGGAGTTTCCACATTAAAGTGCTCGTTATTATCTTTTTTGTCGTGTTTTTAATGAAATAGTTAAGTTTAAAAGCCCTTTTTTCATGATTTGTTAATTTCTCCATCGAAAAATACGTTATAATGAATGTTAACACATATTTATGGCTTTTCCTCTTAAAACAACTCGTTTAATTATTTTCCGTGTTTTTGATGATATCGTTAAATATCAAACCCATTTTTTCATCATTCGTTGATTTCTCCACCGCAAAATATATCGTTTTAATTTTAACACGCATTTTAAATTGGTATTACCACAGAGAACAGCTCTTTTTATTTAATTTTCGTGTTTTTGATGGAATCGGTAATTTTCTCCCAATATTTTCCTTTTAAGTATTTCGAACTACTTTTTTCAAAATTCGTTAAATTTTCTATCGCAAAATATGGTTAATAATTTAACACGTATGTTTTTAGGCGAGTACACTGAAAACTGGTAGTTTTTATTCAATCATCGTATTTTTTATGCATTCACGTATTTTTTCAACGCAGAGTATGTCGTTTTAATTTTAACACGCATTAAGATCGGAATTTCCACTGAGAACAGCTCGTTTATATTTAATTTTCGTGTTTTCGATGTGATCGTTAATAATCTCTCAATATTTTCCTTTCAAGTATATAGAACTACTTTTTCCAAAATTCGTTGAATTTTTAATAGCAGAAATTTGTGTTTTGATTTTAAGCGCGCATGTTTTGTGGCGAGTTCACTGAGAACAGCTAGTTCTCTTTCAATCTTCGTATTTTCAATGTAATCTCGTATTTTCTTTAACTTTTTTCAATTTCATTGTTTGAGGCGCCATTCTTCATCATTCGTTGATTTATGTATCGAAAATATGTTCGTAAATTTGAACACGGGTTTTATCTGGTATTTAAACAGAAAACTGGTCGTTTTTATTCAATATACGTATTTTCGAAGAAATCGCGTATTTCTTTTTAATCCGTTGATTTTTCGATCGAAAAAAAGTTGTTATTATTATCAACGCGTACGTTTTGTTGCCATTCCACTGAAAAATGCAAGTGTTTACTTTATCTTATTTTCGTTGTCTTTTAAATCGCAAATTATATCGTTATAATTTAAACTAGTATTTGATGTGGTATTTCCAGAGATAACTTCTCGTTTCTGAATATTTTTTGTGTTTTTGCTGAAATCGTAAATTTTCTCTATATAATTTCCTTCCAAGTTTTTCACAGTACATTTTTCAAAATTCGTTAGTTTTTTTACAGCAAACATTGGTGTTATGATTTTCCACGCGCATGTTTTGCGGCATGTCCACTGAAAACGGCTAGTTTCCATTTAATAATCGTATTTTGGATTAAAACGGGTACTCTTTCTACATTTCTTCAATTCAGGTAAATCAAACTCCTTTTTCGTTTATTTCTCCAACGCTAAAAATGTCGTTTTAATTTAAACAAGTTTTTGAAGTGGAGTTTCCACATTAAAGTGCTCGTTATTATCTTTTTTGTCGTGTTTTCAATGAAATAGTTAAGTTTTAAAGCCCTTTTTTCATGATTTGTTAGTTTCTCCATCGAAAAATATGTTATATTGAATGTAAACACGTATTAATGGTTTTTCCACATAAAACAACTCGTTTAATTATTTACCGTGTTTTTGATGATATCGTTATATTTCAAACCCATTTTTTCATCATTCGTTGATTTCTCCACCGCAAAATATATCGTTTTAATTTTAACACGCATTTTAAATTGGTATTACCACAGAGAAGAGCTCTTTTTATTTAATTTTCGTGTTTTTGATGGAATCGGCAATTTTCTCTCATTATTTTCCTTTTAAGTATTTCGACCTCCTCTTTTCAAAATTTGTTAAATTTTCAATTTCTTAATATGGTATAATTATTTAAACACGTATGTTTTGAGGCGAGTACACTGAAAACTGGTAGTTTTTATTCAATCATCGTATTTCTTATGCATTCACGTATTTTCTCATTGCAGAGTATGTCGTTTTAATTTTAACACCCATTAAAATCGGTATTTCCACTGAGAACAGCTCGTTTATCTTTAATTTTCGTGTTTTCGATGTGATCGTTAATAATCTCTCAATATTTTCCTTTCAAGTATATCGAACTACTTTTTTCAAAATTCGTTGAATTTTTAATAGCAGAAATTTGTGTTTTGATTTTAAGCGCGCATGTTTTGTGGCGAGTTCACTGAGAACAGCTAGTTCTCTTTCAATCTTCGTATTTTCAATGTAATCTCGTATTTTCTTTAACTTTTTTCAATTTCATTGTTTGAGGCGCCATTCTTCATCATTCGTTGATTTATGTATCGAAAATATGTTCGTAAATTTGAACACGGGTTTTATCGGGTATTTCAACAGAAAACTGGTCGTTTTTATTCAATATACGTATTTTCGAAGAAATCGCGTATTTTTTTTTAATCCGTTGATTTTTCGATCGAAAAAAAGTTGTTATTATTATCAACGCGTACGTTTTGTTGCCATTCCACTGAAAACTGCAAGTGTTTACTTTATCTTCTTTTCGCTGTCTTTTAAATCGCAAATTATATCGTTATAATTTAAACTAGTATTTGATGTGGTATTTCCAGAGATAACTTCTCGTTTCTAAGTATTTTTTTTGTTTTTGCTGAAATCGTAAATTTTCTCTATATAATTTCCTTCCAAGTTTTTCACAGTACATTTTCCAAAATTCGTTAGTTTTTTTACAGCAAACATTGGTGTTATGATTTTCCACGCGCATGTTTTGGGGCGTGTCCACTGAAAACGACTAGTTTTATGATTTTTCACGCGCATGTTATTTAAAATGAAATTTGTTATTATTTGAAATGAAATTTGTTATTATTATCTACGCGTACGTTTTGTTGCCATTCCACTGAAAACTTCAAGTGTTTACTTTATCTTCATTTCGTTGTCTTTTAAATCACAAATTATATCGTTATAATTTAAACTAGTATTTGATGTGGTATTTCCAGAGATAACTTCTCGTTTTAAAGTATTTTTTGTGTTTTTGCTAAACTCGTAAAATTTCTCTAAATAATTTCCTCCAAGTTTTTCAAACTACGTTTTTCAAAGTTCGTTAGTTTTTTAACCGCAAACATTGGTGTTATGATTTCCACGCGCATGTTTTACGGCGTGTCCACTGAAAACGACAAGGTTTCATCCAATGATCGTATTTGGATGAAATCGCGTTCTTTCTCTAAATTTCTTTAATTTAAGTAAACGAAACTCCTTTTTCGTTTATTTCTCCATCGCTTAAAATGTATTTTTAATTGAAACAAGTATTTGCAGTGAAGTTACAATAGAAATGAGTATGTTTATATCTATTTTCCGTGTTTTCAATGAAATCGTTAAATTTTACTCTCGTTTTTTCATGATTTGTTAATTTCTCCATCGAAAAATACGTTATTTTAATGTAAACACGTGTGTTGTGGTATTTCCAAAAAATCAACTCGTTTAATTTTTTTCCGTGTTTTCGATGATATCGTTTAGTTTTAAACCCCTTTTTTCATCACTCCTTGATTTCTCCACCGCAAAATATAAAGTTTTAATTTAAACACGTAATTTATTTGGAATTCAGACGGAAAACTCTCGTCTTTATTTACTTTTCGTGTTTTCGATGAAATCGTTATTTATCCTCGATAATTTCCTTTCAAGAGTTTCAAACACCTTTTTTCATCATTCGATGATTTTTTTTCGCGGAGTATGTCGTTTTAATTTTAACACGCATTTAAATTGGTACTTCCACAAAGAACAGCTCGGTTTTTTTAAATTTTCGTGTTTTTTATGTGATCGTTAATTTTCTCTCAATATTTTCCTTTTAAGTATATCGAACTACTTCTTTCTAAATTCGTTGAATTTTCAATCGCAGAAATTGGTGTGATGATTTTAAGCGCGCATGTTTTGTGGCGAGTTCACTGAGAACTGTTAGTTCTATTTCAATCTTCGTATTTTCGATGTAATCTTGTATTTTCTCTAACTTTTTTCAATTTCATTGATTCAAGCGCCTTTCTTCATCATTCGTTGATTTATCTATCGAAAATATGTCCGTTAATTTGAACCATTGTTTTATGTGGTATTTCCACAGAAAACTGCTCGATTTCATCTTCCTACGTATTTTCGATGAAATCGCGTATTTTTTTTTAATCCGTTGATTTTTTAATCGAAAAAAAGTTATTATTATCAACGCGTACGTTTTGTTGCCATTCTACTGAAAACTTCAAGTGTTTACTTTAACTTCTTTTCGTTGGCTTTTAAATCACAAATTATATCGTTATAATTTAAACTAGTATTTGACTTGGTATTTCCAGAGATAACTTCTCGTTTTTAAGTATTTTTTGTGTTTTAGCTGAAATCGTAAATTTTCTCTAAAATAATTTCCTTCCAAGTTTTTCAAACTATATATTTCAAAATTCGTTGGTTTTTTAACCGCAAACATTGGTTTTATGATTTTCCACGCCCATGTTTTGCGGCGTGTCCACTGAAAACGACTATTTTTCATCCAATGATCGTATTTTGGATGAAAACGCGTTCTTTATCCACTGAAAATATAAAATATAAAGTGGAATAATAATCCACTGAAAACGGCTAGTTTCCATTTAATAATCGTATTTTGGATTAAAACGGGTACTCTTTCTACATTTCTTCAATTCAGGTAAATCAAACTCCTTTTTCGTTTATTTCTCCAACGCTAAAAATGTCGTTTTAATTTAAACAAGTTTTTGAAGTGGAGTTTCCACATTAAAGTGCTCGTTATTATCTTTTTTGTCGTGTTTTTAATGAAATAGTTAAGTTTAAAAGCCCTTTTTTCATGATTTGTTAATTTCTCCATCGAAAAATACGTTATAATGAATGTTAACACATATTTATGGTTTTTCCTCTTAAAACAACTCGTTTAATTATTTTCCGTGTTTTTGATGATATCGTTAAATATCAAACCCATTTTTTCATCATTCGTTGATTTCTCCACCGCAAAATATATCGTTTTAATTTTAACACGCATTTTAAATTGGTATTACCACAGATAACAGCTCTTTTTATTTAATTTTCGTGTTTTTGATGGAATCGGTAATTTTCTCCCAATATTTTCCTTTTAAGTATTTCGAACTACTTTTTTCAAAATTCGTTAAATTTTCTATCGCAAAATATGGTTAATAATTTAACACGTATGTTTTTAGGCGAGTACACTGAAAACTGGTAGTTTTTATTCAATCATCGTATTTTTTATGCATTCACGTATTTTTTCAACGCAGAGTATGTCGTTTTAATTTTAACACGCATTAAGATCGGAATTTCCACTGAGAACAGCTCGTTTATATTTAATTTTCGTGTTTTCGATGTGATCGTTAATAATCTCTCAATATTTTCCTTTCAAGTATATAGAACTACTTTTTCCAAAATTCGTTGAATTTTTAATAGCAGAAATTTGTGTTTTGATTTTAAGCGCGCATGTTTTGTGGCGAGTTCACTGAGAACAGCTAGTTCTCTTTCAATCCTCGTATTTTCAATGTAATCTCGTATTTTCTTTAACTTTTTTCAATTTCATTGTTTGAGGCGCCATTCTTCATCATTCGTTGATTTATGTATCGAAAATATGTTCGTAAATTTGAACACGGGTTTTATCCGGTATTCCAACAGAAAACTGCTCGTTTTTATTCAATCTACGTATTTTCGAAGAAATCGCGTATTTTTTTTAATCCGTTGATGTTTCGATCGAAAAAAAGTTGTTATTATTATCAACGCGTACGTTTTGTTGCCATTCCACTGAAAACTGCAAGTGTTTACCTTATCTTATTGTCGTTGTCTTTTAAATCGCAAATTATATCGTTATAATTTAAACTAGTATTTGATGTGGTATTTCCAGAGATAACTTCTCGTTTCTAAGTATTTTTTGTGTTTTTGCTGAAATCGTAAATTTTCTCTATATAATTTCCTTCCAAGTTTTTCACAGTACATTTTTCAAAATTCGTTAGTTTTTTTACAGCAAACATTGGTGTTATGATTTTCCACGCGCATGTTTTGGGGCGTGTCCACTGAAAACGACTAGTTTTATGATTTTCCACGCGCATGTTATTTAAAATGAAATTTGTTATTATTTGAAATGAAATTTGTTATTATTATCTACGCGTACGTTTTGTTGCCATTCCACTGAAAACTTCAAGTGTTTACTTTATCTTCATTTCGTTGTCTCTTAAATCACAAATTATATCGTTATAATTTAAACTAGTGTTTGATGTGGTATTTCCAGAGATAACTTCTCGTTTTAAAGTATTTTTTGTGTTTTTGCTGAACTCGTAAATTTTCTCTAAATAATTTCCTTCCAAGTTTTTCAAAGTTCGTTAGTTTTTTAACCGCAAACATCAGTGTTATGATTTTCCACGCGCATGTTTTACGGCGTGTCCACTGAAAACGACTAGGTTTCATCCAATGATCGTATTTTGGATGAAATCGCGTTCTTTCTCTAAATTTCTTTAATTTAAGTAAACGAAACTCCTTTTTCGTTTATTTCTCCATCGCTTTAAATGTATTTTTAATTGAGACAAGTATTTGCAGTGAAGTTACAATAGAAATGAGTATGTTTATATCTATTTTCCGTGTTTTCAATGAAATCGTTAAATTTTACACTCCTTTTTCATGATTTGTTAATTTCTCCATCGAAAAATACGTTATTTTAATGTAAACACGTGTGTTGTGGTATTTCCAAAAAATCAACTCGTTTAATTTTTTTCCGTGTTTTCGATGATATCGTTAAATTTCAAACCCCTTTTTTCATCATTCCTTGATTTCTCCACCGCAAAATATAAAGTTTTAATTTAAACACGTAATTTATTTGGAATTCAGACGGAAAACTCTCGTCTTTATTTACTTTTCGTGTTTTCGATGAAATCGTTATTTATCCTCGATAATTTCCTTTCAAGAGTTTCAAACACCTTTTTTCATCATTCGATGATTTTTTTTCGCGGAGTATGTCGTTTTAATTTTAACACGCATTTAAATTGGTACTTCCACAAAGAACAGCTCGGTTTTTTAAATTTTCGTGTTTTTTATGTGATCGTTAATTTTCTCTCAATATTTTCCTTTCAAGTATATCGAACTACTTTTTTCTAAATTCGTTGAATTTTCAATCGCAGAAATTGGTGTGATGATTTTAAGCGCGCATGTTTTGTGGCGAGTTCACTGAGAACTGTTAGTTCTTTTTCAATCTTCGTATTTTCGATGTAATCTTGTATTTTCTCTAACTTTTTTCAATTTCATTGATTCAAGCGCCTTTCTTCATCATTCGTTGATTTATCTATCGAAAATATGTCCGTTAATTTGAACCATTGTTTTATGTGGTATTTCCACAGAAAACTGCTTGATTTCATCTTCCTACGTATTTTCGATGAAATCGCGTATTTTTTTTTATCCGTTGATTTTTCAATCGAAAAACAGTTGTTATTATTATCAACGCGTATGTTTTGGTCAATTCCACTGAAAACTGCAAGTGTTTAATTTCTCTTTTTATTTTCGATGAAATCAATCTATCAACATTTTTTCAATTCAAGGTTTTCAAACGTCGGTTTTCATTTTTCTTTGTCTTTTACATCGCAAATTATATCTTTATAATTTAAACTAGTATTTGATAATGGATTTCCACAGAGAACTCCATGTTTTTATGTTTTTTTTGTGTTTTTTGGTGAAATCGTAAATTTTTTCTCAATTATTACCATCCAAGTTTTTCAAACAAATTTTTTCTAAATTCGTTGGTTTTTTAACCGCAAACATTGGTGTTATGATTTTCCACGCGCATGTTTTGCGGCATGTCCACTGAAAACGGCTAGTTTCCATTTAATAATCGTATTTTGGATTAAAACGGGTACTCTTTCTACATTTCTTCAATTCAGGTAAATCAAACTCCTTTTTCGTTTATTTCTCCAACGCTAAAAATGTCGTTTTAATTTAAACAAGTTTTTGAAGTGGAGTTTCCACATTAAAGTGCTCGTTATTATCTTTTTTGTCGTGTTTTTAATGAAATAGTTAAGTTTAAAAGCCCTTTTTTCATGATTTGTTAATTTCTCCATCGAAAAATACGTTATAATGAATGTTAACACATATTTATGGTTTTTCCTCTTAAAACAACTCGTTTAATTATTTTCCGTGTTTTTGATGATATCGTTAAATATCAAACCCATTTTTTCATCATTCGTTGATTTCTCCACCGCAAAATATATCGTTTTAATTTTAACACGCATTTTAAATTGGTATTACCACAGAGAACAGCTCTTTTTATTTAATTTTCGTGTTTTTAATGGAATCGGTAATTTTCTCCCAATATTTTCCTTTTAAGTATTTCGAACTACTTTTTTCAAAATTCGTTAAATTTTCTATCGCAAAATATGGTTAATAATTTAACACGTATGTTTTTAGGCGAGTACACTGAAAACTGGTAGTTTTTATTCAATCATCGTACTTTTTATGCATTCACGTATTTTTTCAACGCAGAGTATGTCGTTTTAATTTTAACACGCATTAAGATCGGAATTTCCACTGAGAACAGCTCGTTTATATTTAATTTTCGTGTTTTCGATGTGATCGTTAATAATCTCTCAATATTTTCCTTTCAAGTATATAGAACTACTTTTTCCAAAATTCGTTGAATTTTTAATAGCAGAAATTTGTGTTTTGATTTTAAGCGCGCATGTTTTGTGGCGAGTTCACTGAGAACAGCTAGTTCTATTTCAATCTTCGTATTTTCAATGTAATCTCGTATTTTCTTTAACTTTTTTCAATTTCATTGTTTGAGGCGCCATTCTTCATCATTCGTTGATTTATGTATCGAAAATATGTTCGTAAATTTGAACACGGGTTTTATCGGGTATTTCAACAGAAAACTGCTCGTTTTTATTCAATCTACGTATTTTCGAAGAAATCGCGTATTTCTTTTTAATCCGTTGATTTTTCGATCGAAAAAAAGTTGTTATTATTATCAACGCGTACGTTTTGTTGCCATTCCACTGAAAACTGCAAGTGTTTACTTTATCTTATTTTCGTTGTCTTTTAAATCGCAAATTATATCGTTATAATTTAAACTAGTATTTGATGTGGTATTTCCAGAGATAACTTCTCGTGTCTAAGTATTTTTTGTGTTTTTGCTGAAATCGTAAATTTTCTTTATATAATTTCCTTCCAAGTTTTTCACAGTACATTTTTCAAAATTCGTTAGTTTTTTTACAGCAAACATTGGTGTTATGATTTTCCACGCGCATGTTTTGCGGCATGTCCACTGAAAACGGCTAGTTTCCATTTAATAATCGTATTTTGGATTAAAACGGGTACTCTTTCTACATTTCTTCAATTCAGGTAAATCAAACTCCTTTTTCGTTTATTTCTCCAACGCTAAAAATGTCGTTTTAATTTAAACAAGTTTTTCAAGTGGAGTTTCCACATTAAAGTGCTCGTTATTATCTTTTTTGTCGTGTTTTCAATGAAATAGTTAAGTTTTAAAGCCCTTTTTTCATGATTTGTTAGTTTCTCCATCGAAAAATATGTTATATTGAATGTAAACACGTATTAATGGTTTTTCCACATAAAACAACTCGTTTAATTATTTACCGTGTTTTTGATGATATCGTTATATTTCAAACCCATTTTTTCATCATTCGTTGATTTCTCCACCGCAAAATATATCGTTTTAATTTTAACACGCATTTTAAATTGGTATTACCACAGAGAACAGCTCTTTTTATTTAATTTTCGTGTTTTTGATGGAATCGGCAATTTTCTCTCATTATTTTCCTTTTAAGTATTTCGACCTCTTTTCAAAATTCGTTAAATTTTCAATTTCTTAATATGGTTAATTATTTAAACACGTATGTTTTGAGGCGAGTACACTGAAAACTGGTAGTTTTTATTCAATCATCGTATTTCTTATGCATTCACGTATTTTCTCATTGCAGAGTATGTCGTTTTAATTTTAACACCCATTAAAATCGGTATTTCCACTGAGAACAGCTCGTTTATCTTTAATTTTCGTGTTTTCGATGTGATCGTTAATAATCTCTCAATATTTTCCTTTCAAGTATATCGAACTACTTTTTTCAAAATTCGTTGAATTTTTAATAGCAGAAATTTGTGTTTTGATTTTAAGCGCGCATGTTTTGTGGCGAGTTCACTGAGAACAGCTAGTTCTCTTTCAATCTTCGTATTTTCAATGTAATCTCGTATTTTCTTTAACTTTTTTCAATTTCATTGTTTGAGGCGCCATTCTTCATCATTCGTTGATTTATGTATCGAAAATATGTTCGTAAATTTGAACACGGGTTTTATCCGGTATTCCAACAGAAAACTGCTCGTTTTTATTCAATCTACGTATTTTCGAAGAAATCGCGTATTTTTTTTAATCCGTTGATGTTTCGATCGAAAAAAAGTTGTTATTATTATCAACGCGTACGTTTTGTTGCCATTCCACTGAAAACTGCAAGTGTTTACCTTATCTTATTTTCGTTGTCTTTTAAATCGCAAATTATATCGTTATAATTTAAACTAGTATTTGATGTTGTATTTCCAGAGATAACTTCTCGTTTCTAAGTATTTTTTGTGTTTTTGCTGAAATCGTAAATTTTCTCTATATAATTTCCTTCCAAGTTTTCACAGTACATTTTTCAAAATTCGTTAGTTTTTTTACAGCAAACATTGGTGTTATGATTTTCCACGCGCATGTTTTGGGGCGTGTCCACTGAAAACGACTAGTTTTATGATTTTCCACGCGCATGTTATTTAAAATGAAATTTGTTATTATTTGAAATGAAATTTGTTTTTATTATCTACGCGTACGTTTTGTTGCCATTCCACTGAAAACTTCAAGTGTTTACTTTATCTTCATTTCGTTGTCTCTTAAATCACAAATTATATCGTTATAATTTAAACTAGTGTTTGATGTGGTATTTCCAGAGATAACTTCTCGTTTTAAAGTATTTTTTGTGTTTTTGCTGAACTAGTTAATTTTCTCTAAATAATTTCCTTCCAAGTTTTTCAAAGTTCGTTAGTTTTTTAACCGCAAACATCAGTGTTATGATTTTCCACGCGCATGTTTTACGGCGTGTCCACTGAAAACGACTAGGTTTCATCCAATGATCGTATTTTGGATGAAATCGCGTTCTTTCTCTAAATTTCTTTAATTTAAGTAAACGAAACTCCTTTTTCGTTTATTTCTCCATCGCTTTAAATGTATTTTTAATTGAGACAAGTATTTGCAGTGAAGTTACAATAGAAATGAGTATGTTTATATCTATTTTCCGTGTTTTCAATGAAATCGTTAAATTTTACACTCCTTTTTTCATGATTTGTTAATTTCTCCATCGAAAAATACGTTATTTTAATGTAAACACGTGTGTTGTGGTATTTCCAAAAAATCAACTCGTTTAATTTTTTTCCGTGTTTTCGATGATATCGTTAAATTTCAAACCCCTTTTTTCATCATTCCTTGATTTCTCCACCGCAAAATATAAAGTTTTAATTTAAACACGTAATTTATTTGGAATTCAGACGGAAAACTCTCGTCTTTATTTACTTTTCGTGTTTTCGATGAAATCGTTATTTATCCTCGATAATTTCCTTTCAAGAGTTTCAAACACCTTTTTTCATCATTCGATGATTTTTTTTCGCGGGGTATGTCGTTTTAATTTTAACACGCATTTAAATTGGTACTTCCACAAAGAACAGCTCGGTTTTTTAAATTTTCGTGTTTTTTATGTGATCGTTAATTTTCTCTCAATATTTTCCTTTCAAGTATATCGAACTACTTTTTTCTAAATTCGTTGAATTTTCAATCGCAGAAATTGGTGTGATGATTTTAAGCGCGCATGTTTTGTGGCGAGTTCACTGAGAACTGTTAGTTCTTTTTAAATCTTCGTATTTTCGATGTAATCTTGTATTTTCTCTAACTTTTTTCAATTTCATTGATTCAAGCGCCTTTCTTCATCATTCGTTGATTTATCTATCGAAAATATGTCCGTTAATTTGAACCATTGTTTTATGTGGTATTTCCACAGAAAACTGCTCGATTTCATCTTCCTACGTATTTTCGATGAAATCGCGTATTTTTTTTTATCCGTTGATTTTTCAATCGAAAAACAGTTGTTATTATTATCAACGCGTATGTTTTGGTCAATTCCACTGAAAACTGCAAGTGTTTAATTTCTCTTTTTATTTTCGATGAAATCAATCTATCAACATTTTTTCAATTCAAGGTTTTCAAACGTCGTTTTTCATTATTCTTTGTCTTTTACATCGCAAATTATATCTTTGTAATTAAAACTAGTATTTGATAATGGATTTCCACAGAGAACTCCATGTTTTTATGTTTTTTTAGTGTTTTTTGGTGAAATCGTAAATTTTTTCTCAATTATTACCATCCAATTTTTTCAAACAAATTTTTTCTAAATTCGTTGGTTTTTTAACCGCAAACATTGGTGTTATGATTTTCCACGCGCATGTTTTGCGGCATGTCCACTGAAAACGGCTAGTTTCCATTTAATAATCGTATTTTGGATTAAAACGGGTACTCTTTCTACATTTCTTCAATTCAGGTAAATCAAACTCCTTTTTCGTTTATTTCTCCAACGCTAAAAATGTCGTTTTAATTTAAACAAGTTTTTGAAGTGGAGTTTCCACATTAAAGTGCTCGTTATTATCTTTTTTGTCGTGTTTTTAATGAAATAGTTAAGTTTAAAAGCCCTTTTTTCATGATTTGTTAATTTCTCCATCGAAAAATACGTTATAATGAATGTTAACACATATTTATGGTTTTTCCTCTTAAAACAACTCGTTTAATTATTTTCCGTGTTTTTGATGATATCGTTAAATATCAAACCCATTTTTTCATCATTCGTTGATTTCTCCACCGCAAAATATATCGTTTTAATTTTAACACGCATTTTAAATTGGTATTACCACAGAGAACAGCTCTTTTTATTTAATTTTCGTGTTTTTGATGGAATCGGTAATTTTCTCCCAATATTTTCCTTTTAAGTATTTCGAACTACTTTTTTCAAAATTCGTTAAATTTTCTATCGCAAAATATGGTTAATAATTTAACACGTATGTTTTTAGGCGAGTACACTGAAAACTGGTAGTTTTTATTCAATCATCGTATTTTTTATGCATTCACGTATTTTTTCAACGCAGAGTATGTCGTTTTAATTTTAACACGCATTAAGATCGGAATTTCCACTGAGAACAGCTCGTTTATATTTAATTTTCGTGTTTTCGATGTGATCGTTAATAATCTCTCAATATTTTCCATTCAAGTATATAGAACTACTTTTTCCAAAATTCGTTGAATTTTTAATAGCAGAAATTTGTGTTTTGATTTTAAGCGCGCATGTTTTGTGGCGAGTTCACTGAGAACAGCTAGTTCTCTTTCAATCTTCGTATTTTCAATGTAATCTCGTATTTTCTTTAACTTTTTTCAATTTCATTGTTTGAGGCGCCATTCTTCATCATTCGTTGATTTATGTATCGAATATATGTTCGTAAATTTGAACACGGGTTTTATCTGGTATTTAAACAGAAAACTGGTCGTTTTTATTCAATATACGTATTTTCGAAGAAATCGCGTATTTCTTTTTAATCCGTTGATTTTTCGATCGAAAAAAAGTTGTTATTATTATCAACGCGTACGTTTTGTTGCCATTCCACTGAAAACTGCAAGTGTTTACTTTATCTTATTTTCGTTGTCTTTTAAATCGCAAATTATATCGTTATAATTTAAACTAGTATTTGATGTGGTATTTCCAGAGATAACTTCTCGTGTCTAAGTATTTTTTGTGTTTTTGCTGAAATCGTAAATTTTCTTTATATAATTTCCTTCCAAGTTTTTCACAGTACATTTTTCAAAATTCGTTAGTTTTTTTACAGCAAACATTGGTGTTATGATTTTCCACGCGCATGTTTTGCGGCATGTCCACTGAAAACGGCTAGTTTCCATTTAATAATCGTATTTTGGATTAAAACGGGTACTCTTTCTACATTTCTTCAATTCAGGTAAATCAAACTCCTTTTTCGTTTATTTCTCCAACGCTAAAAATGTCGTTTTAATTTAAACAAGTTTTTCAAGTGGAGTTTCCACATTAAAGTGCTCGTTATTATCTTTTTTGTCGTGTTTTCAATGAAATAGTTAAGTTTTAAAGCCCTTTTTTCATGATTTGTTAGTTTCTCCATCGAAAAATATGTTATATTGAATGTAAACACGTATTAATGGTTTTTCCACATAAAACAACTCGTTTAATTATTTACCGTGTTTTTGATGATATCGTTATATTTCAAACCCATTTTTTCATCATTCGTTGATTTCTCCACCGCAAAATATATCGTTTTAATTTTAACACGCATTTTAAATTGGTATTACCACAGAGAACAGCTCTTTTTATTTAATTTTCGTGTTTTTGATGGAATCGGCAATTTTCTCTCATTATTTTCCTTTTAAGTATTTCGACCTCTTTTCAAAATTCGTTAAATTTTCAATTTCTTAATATGGTTAATTATTTAAACACGTATGTTTTGAGGCGAGTACACTGAAAACTGGTAGTTTTTATTCAATCATCGTATTTCTTATGCATTCACGTATTTTCTCATTGCAGAGTATGTCGTTTTAATTTTAACACCCATTAAAATCGGTATTTCCACTGAGAACAGCTCGTTTATCTTTAATTTTCGTGTTTTCGATGTGATCGTTAATAATCTCTCAATATTTTCCTTTCAAGTATATCGAACTACTTTTTTCAAAATTCGTTGAATTTTTAATAGCAGAAATTTGTGTTTTGATTTTAAGCGCGCATGTTTTGTGGCGAGTTCACTGAGAACAGCTAGTTCTCTTTCAATCTTCGTATTTTCAATGTAATCTCGTATTTTCTTTAACTTTTTTCAATTTCATTGTTTGAGGCGCCATTCTTCATCATTCGTTGATTTATGTATCGAAAATATGTTCGTAAATTTGAACACGGGTTTTATCTGGTATTTCAACAGAAAACTGCTCGTTTTTATTCAATCTACGTATTTTCGAAGAAATCGCGTATTTTTTTTAATCCGTTGATTTTTCGATCGAAAAAAAGTTGTTATTATTATCAACGCGTACGTTTTGTTGCCATTCCACTGAAAACTGCAAGTGTTTACTTTATCTTCTTTTCGCTGTCTTTTAAATCGCAAATTATATCGTTATAATTTAAACTAGTATTTGATGTGGTATTTCCAGAGATAACTTCTCGTTTCTAAGTATTTTTTGTGTTTTTGCTGAAATCGTAAATTTTCTCTATATAATTTCCTTCCAAGTTTTTCACAGTACATTTTTCAAAATTCGTTAGTTTTTTTACAGTAACCATTGGTGTTATGATTTTCCATGCGCATGTTTTGGGGCGTGTCCACTGAAAACGACTAGTTTTATGATTTTCCACGCGCATGTTATTTAAAATGAAATTTGTTATTATTTGAAATGAAATTTGTTATTATTATCTACGCGTACGTTTTGTTGCCATTCCACTGAAAACTTCAAGTGTTTACTTTATCTTCATTTCGTTGTCTCTTAAATCACAAATTATATCGTTATAATTTAAACTAGTGTTTGATGTGGTATTTCCAGAGATAACTTCTCGTTTTTAAGTATTTTTTGTGTTTTTGCTGAACTCGTAAATTTTCTCTAAATAATTTCCTTCCAAGTTTTTCAAACTACGTTTTTCAAAGTTCGTTAGTTTTTTAACCGCAAACATCAGTGTTATGATTTTCCACGCGCATGTTTTACGGTGTGTCCACTGAAAACGACAAGGTTTCATCCAATGATCGTATTTTGGATGAAATCGCGTTCTTTCTCTAAATTTCTTTAATTTAAGTAAACGAAACTCATTTTTCGTTTATTTCTCCATCGCTTAAAATGTATTTTTAATTGAGACAAGTATTTGCAGTGAAGTTACAATAGAAATGAGTATGTTTATATCTATTTTCCGTGTTTTCAATGAAATCGTTAAATTTTACACTCGTTTTTTCATGATTTGTTAATTTCTCCATCGAAAAATACGTTATTTTAATGTAAACACGTGTGTTGTGGTATTTCCAAAAATCAACTCGTTTAATTTTTTTCCGTGTTTTCGATGATATCATTAAATTTCAAACCCCTTTTTTCATCATTCCTTGATTTCTCCACCGCAAAATATAAAGTTTTAATTTAAACACGTAATTTATTTGGAATTCAGACGGAAAACTCTCGTCTTTATTTACTTTTCGTGTTTTCGATGAAATCGTTATTTATCCTCGATAATTTCCTTTCAAGAGTTTCAAACACCTTTTTTCATCATTCGATGATTTTTTTTCGCGGAGTATGTCGTTTTAATTTTAACACGCATTTAAATTGGTACTTCCACAAAGAACAGCTCGGTTTTTTAAATTTTCGTGTTTTTTATGTGATCGTTAATTTTCTCTCAATATTTTCCTTTCAAGTATATCGAACTACTTTTTTCTAAATTCGTTGAATTTTCAATCGCAGAAATTGGTGTGATGATTTTAAGCGCGCATGTTTTGTGGCGAGTTCACTGAGAACTGTTAGTTCTTTTTCAATCTTCGTATTTTCGATGTAATCTTGTATTTTCTCTAACTTTTTTCAATTTCATTGATTCAAGCGCCTTTCTTCATCATTCGTTGATTTATCTATCGAAAATATGTCCGTTAATTTGAACCATTGTTTTATGTGGTATTTCCACAGAAAACTGCTCGATTTCATCTTCCTACGTATTTTCGATGAAATCGCGTATTTTTTTTTATCCGTTGATTTTTCAATCGAAAAACAGTTGTTATTATTATCAACGCGTATGTTTTGGTCAATTCCACTGAAAACTGCAAGTGTTTAATTTCTCTTTTTATTTTCGATGAAATCAATCTATCAACATTTTTTCAATTCAAGGTTTTCAAACGTCGTTTTTCATTTTTCTTTGTCTTTTACATCGCAAATTATATCTTTATAATTTAAACTAGTATTTGATGATGGATTTCCACAGAGAACTCCATGTTTTTATGTTTTTTTGTGTTTTTTGGTGAAATCGTAATTTTTTTCTCAATTATTACCATCCAAGTTTTTCAAACAAATTTTTTCTAAATTCGTTGGTTTTTTAACCGCAAACATTGGTGTTATGATTTTCCACGCGCATGTTTTGCGGCATGTCCACTGAAAACGACTAGTTTCCATTTAATAATCGTATTTTGGATTAAAACGGGTACTCTTTCTACATTTCTTCAATTCAGGTAAATCAAACTCCTTTTTCGTTATTTCTCCAATGCTAAAAATGTCGTTTTAATTTAAACAAGTTTTTGAAGTGGAGTTTCCACAATAAAGTGCTCGTTATTATCTTTTTTGTCGTGTTTTTAATGAAATAGTTAAGTTTAAAAGCCCTTTTTTCTGATTTGTTAATTTCTCCATCGAAAAATACGTTATAATGAATGTTAACACATATTTATGGTTTTTCCTCTTAAAACAACTCGTTTAATTATTTTCCGTGTTTTGATGATATCGTTAAATATCAAACCCATTTTTTCATCATTCGTTGATTCCTCCACCGCAAAATATATCGTTTTAATTTTAACACGCTTTTTAAATTGGTATTACCACAGAGAACAGCTCTTTTTATTTAATTTTCGTGTTTTTGATGGAATCGGTAATTTTATCCCAATATTTTCCTTTTAAGTATTGTCGAACTACTTTTTTCAAAATTCGTTAAATTTTCTATCGCAAAATATGGTTAATAATTTAACACGTATGTTTTTATGCGAGTACACTGAAAACTGGTAGTTTTTATTCAATCATCGTATTTTTTATGCATTCACGTATTTTTCAACGCAGAGTATGTCGTTTTAATTTTAACACGCATTAAGATCGGAATTTCCACTGAGAACAGCTCGTTTATATTTAATTTTCGTGTTTTCGATGTGATCGTTAATAATCTCTCAATATTTTCCTTTCAAGTATATAGAACTACTTTTTCCAAAATTCGTTGAATTTTTAATAGCAGAAATTTGTGTTTTGATTTAGGCGCGCATGTTTTGTGGCGAGTTCACTGAGAACAGCTAGTTCTCTTTCAATCTTCGTATTTTCAATGTAATCTCGTATTTTCTTTAACTTTTTTCAATGTCATTTTTTAGAGCGCACTTCTTCATCATTCGTTGATTTATCTATAGAAAATACGTTCGTTAAGTTGAACACGGGTTTTATGTGGTATCACCAAAGGAAACTGCTCGTTTTTATTCAATCTACGTATTTTCGAAGAAATCGCGTATTTTTTTTTAATCCGTTGATTTTTTAATCGAAAAAAAGTTATTATTATCAACGCGTACGTTTTGTTGCCATTCTACTGAAAACTTCAAGTGTTTACTTTATCTTCTTTTCGTTGTCTTTTAAATCACAAATTATATCGTTATAATTTAAACTAGTATTTGACTTGGTATTTCCAGAGATAACTTCTCGTTTTAAGTATTTTTTGTGTTTTAGCTGAAATCGTAAATTTTCTCTAAAATAATTTCCTTCCAAGTTTTTCAAACTATATATTTCAAAATTCGTTGGTTTTTAACCGCAAACATTGGTTTTATGATTTCCACGCCCATGTTTTGCGGCGTGTCCACTGAAAACGACTATTTTTCATCCAATGATCGTATTTTGGATGAAAACGCGTTCTTTATCCACTGAAAATATAAAATATAAAGTGAATAATAATCCACTGAAACGGCTAGTTTCCATTTAATAATCGTATTTTGGATTAAAACGGGTACTCTTTCTACATTTCTTCAATTCAGGTAAATCAAACTCCTTTTCGTTTATTTCTCCAACGCTAAAAATGTCGTTTAAATTTAAACAAGTTTTTCAAGTGGAGTTTCCACATTAAAGTGCTCGTTATTATCTTTTTTGTCGTGTTTTTAATGAAATAGTTAAGTTTAAAAGCCCTTTTTTCATGATTTGTTAATTTCTCCATCGAAAAATACGTTATAATGAATGTTAACACATATTTATGGTTTTTCCTCTTAAAACAACTCGTTTAATTATTTTCCGTGTTTTTGATGATATCGTTAAATATCAAACCCATTTTTTCATCATTCGTTGATTTCTCCACCGCAAAATATATCGTTTTAATTTTAACACGCATTTTAAATTGGTATTACCACAGAGAACCGCTCTTTTTATTTAATTTTCGTGTTTTTGATGGAATCGGTAATTTTCTCCCAATATTTTCCTTTTAAGTATTTCGAACTACTTTTTTCAAAATTCGTTAAATTTTCTATCGCAAAATATGGTTAATAATTTAACACGTATGTGTTTAGGCGAGTACACTGAAAACTGATAGTTTTTATTCAATCATCGTATTTTTTATGCATTCACGTATTTTTTCAACGCAGAGTATGTCGTTTTAATTGTAACACGCATTAAGATCGGAATTTCCACTGAGAACAGCTCGTTTATATTTAATTTTCGTGTTTTCGATGTGATTGTTAATAATCTCTCAATATTTTCCTTTCAAGTATATAGAACTACTTTTTTCAAAATTCGTTGAATTTTTAATAGCAGAAATTTGTGTTTTGATTTTAAGCGTGCATGTTTTGTGGCGAGTTCACTGAGAACCGCTAGTTCTCTTTCAATCTTCGTATTTTCAATGTAATCTCGTATTTTCTTTAACTTTTTTCAATTTCATTGTTTGAGGCGCCATTCTCATCATTCGTTGATTTATGTATCGAAAATATGTTCGTAAATTTGAACACGGGTTTTATCTGGAATTCAACAGAAAACTGCTCGTTTTATTCAATCTACGTATTTTCGAAGAAATCGCGTATTTTTTTTAATCCGTTGATTTTTCGATCGAAAAAAAGTTGTTATTATTATCAACGCGTACGTTTTGTTGCCATTCCACTGAAAACTGCAAGTGTTTACCTTATCTTATTTTCGTTGTCTTTTAAATCGCAATTTATATCGTTATAATTTAAACTAGTATTTGATGTGGTATTTCCAGAGATAACTTCTCGTTTCTAAGTATTTTTTGTGTTTTTGCTGAAATCGTAAATTTTCTGTATATAATTTCCTTCCAAGTTTTTCACAGTACATTTTTCAAAATTCGTTAGTTTTTTTACAGCAAACATTGGTGTTATGATTTCCACGCGCATGTTTTGCGGCATGTCCACTGAAAACGGCTAGTTTCCATTTAATAATCGTATTTTGGATTAAAACGGGTACTCTTTCTACATTTCTTCAATTCAGGTAAATCAAACTCCTTTTTCGTTTATTTCTCCAACGCTAAAAATGTCGTTTTAATTTAAACAAGTTTTTCAAGTGGAGTTTCCACATTAAAGTGCTCGTTATTATCTTTTTTGTCGTGTTTTTAATGAAATAGTTAAGTTTTAAAGCCCTTTTTTCATGATTTGTTAGTTTCTCCATCGAAAAATATGTTATATGAATGTAAACACGTATTAATGGTTTTTCCACATAAAACAACTCGTTTAATTATTTACCGTGTTTTTGATGATATTGTTATATTTCAAACCCATTTTTTCACCATTCGTTGATTTCTCCACCGCAAAATATATCGTTTTAATTTTAACACGCATTTTAAATTGGTATTACCACAGAGAACAGCTCTTTTTATTTAATTTTCGTGTTTTTGATGGAATCGGTAATTTTCTCCCAATATTTTCCTTTTAAGTATTCGAACTACTTTTTTCAAATTCGTTAAATTTTCTATCGCAAAATATGGTTAATAATTTAACACGTATGTTTTTAGGCGAGTACACTGAAAACTGGTAGTTTTTATTCAATCATCGTATTTTTTATGCATTCACGTATTTTTCAACGCAGAGTATGTCGTTTTAATTTTAACACGCATTAAGATCGGAATTTCCACTGAGAACAGCTCGTTTATATTTAATTTCGTGTTTTCGATGTGATCGTTAATAATCTCTCAATATTTTCCTTTCAAGTATATAGAACTACTTTTTCCAAAATTCGTTGAATTTTTAATAGCAGAAATTTGTGTTTTGATTTAGGCGCGCATGTTTTGTGGCGAGTTCACTGAGAACAGCTAGTTCTCTTTCAATCTTCGTATTTTCAATGTAATCTCGTATTTTCTTTAACTTTTTTCAATGTCATTTTTTAGAGCGCTCTTCTTCATCATTCGTTGATTTATCTATAGAAAATATGTTCGTTAAGTTGAACACGGGTTTTATGTGGTATCACCAAAGGAAACTGCTCGTTTTTATTCAATCTACGTATTTTCGAAGAAATCGCGTATTTTTTTTTAATCCGTTGATTTTTTAATCGAAAAAAAGTTATTATTATCAACGCGTACGTTTTGTTGTCATTCTACTGAAAACTTCAAGTGTTTACTTTATCTTCTTTTCGTTGTCTTTTAAATCACAAATTATATCGTTATAATTTAAACTAGTATTTGACTTGGTATTTCCAGAGATAACTTCTCGTTTTTAAGTATTTTTTGTGTTTTAGCTGAAATCGTAAATTTTCTCTAAAATAATTTCCTTCCAAGTTTTTCAAACTATATATTTCAAATTCGTTGGTTTTTTAACCGCAAACATTGGTTTTATGATTTTCCACGCCCATGTTTTGCGGCGTGTCCACTGAAAACGACTATTTTTCATCCAATGATCGTATTTTGGATGAAAACGCGTTCTTTATCCACTGAAAATATAAAATATAAAGTGGAATAATAATCCACTGAAAACGGCTAGTTTCCATTTAATAATCGTATTTTGGATTAAAACGGGTACTCTTTCTACATTTCTTCATTCAGGTAAATCAAACTCCTTTTTCGTTTATTTCTCCAACGCTAAAAATGTCGTTTAAATTTAAACAAGTTTTTCAAGTGGAGTTTCCACATTAAAGTGCTCGTTATTATCTTTTTGTCGTGTTTTTAATGAAATAGTTAAGTTTAAAAGCCCTTTTTTCATGATTTGTTAATTTCTCCATCGAAAAATACGTTATAATGAATGTTAACACATATTTATGGTTTTTCCTCTTAAAACAACTCGTTTAATTATTTCCGTGTTTTGATGATATCGTTAAATATCAACCCATTTTTTCATCATTCGTTGATTTCTCCACCGCAAAATATATCGTTTTAATTTTAACACGCATTTTAAATTGGTATTACCACAGAGAACCGCTCTTTTTATTTAATTTTCGTGTTTTTGATGGAATCGGAATTTTCTCCCAATATTTTCCTTTTAAGTATTTCGAACTACTTTTTTCAAAATTCGTTAAATTTTCTATCGCAAAATATGGTTAATAATTTAACACGTATGTGTTTAGGCGAGTACACTGAAACTGATAGTTTTTATTCAATCATCGTATTTTTTATGCATTCACGTATTTTTTCAACGCAGAGTATGTCGTTTTAATTTTAACACGCATTAAGATCGGAATTTCCACTGAGAACAGCTCGTTTATATTTAATTTCGTGTTTTCGATGTGATTGTTAATAATCTCTCAATATTTTCCTTTCAAGTATATAGAACTACTTTTTTCAAAATTCGTTGAATTTTTAATAGCAGAAATTTGTGTTTTGATTTTAAGCGTGCATGTTTTGTGGCGAGTTCACTGAGAACCGCTAGTTCTCTTTCAATCTTCGTATTTTCAATGTAATCTCGTATTTTCTTTAACTTTTTTCAATTTCATTGTTTGAGGCGCCATTCTTCATCATTCGTTGATTTATGTATCGAAAATATGTTCGTAAATTTGAACACGGGTTTTATCTGGAATTCAACAGAAAACTGCTCGTTTTTATTCAATCTACGTATTTTCGAAGAAATCGCGTATTTTTTTTTAATCCGTTGATTTTTCGATCGAAAAAAAGTTGTTATTATTATCAACGCGTACGTTTTGTTGCCATTCCACTGAAAACTGCAAGTGTTTACCTTATCTTATTTTCGTTGTCTTTTAAATCGCAATTTATATCGTTATAATTTAAACTAGTATTTGATGTGGTATTTCCAGAGATAACTTCTCGTTTCTAAGTATTTTTTGTGTTTTTGCTGAAATCGTAAATTTTCTGTATATAATTTCCTTCCAAGTTTTTCACAGTACATTTTTCAAAATTCGTTAGTTTTTTTACAGCAAACATTGGTGTTATGATTTTCCACGCGCATGTTTTGCGGCATGTCCACTGAAAACGGCTAGTTTCCATTTAATAATCGTATTTTGGATTAAAACGGGTACTCTTTCTACATTTCTTCAATTCAGGTAAATCAAACTCCTTTTTCGTTTATTTCTCCAACGCTAAAAATGTCGTTTTATTTAAACAAGTTTTTCAAGTGGAGTTTCCACATTAAAGTGCTCGTTATTATCTTTTTTGTCGTGTTTTTAATGAAATAGTTAAGTTTTAAAGCCCTTTTTTTCATGATTTGTTAGTTTCTCCATCGAAAAATATATATTGAATGTAAACACGTATTAATGGTTTTTCCACATAAAACAACTCGTTTAATTATTTACCGTGTTTTTGATGATATTGTTATATTTCAAACCCATTTTTTCACCATTCGTTGATTTCTCCACCGCAAAATATATCGTTTTAATTTTAACACGCATTTTAAATTGGTATTACCACAGAGAACAGCTCTTTTTATTTAATTTTCGTGTTTTTGATGGAATCGGTAATTTTCTCTCATTATTTTCCTTTTAAGTATTTCGACCTCTTTTCAAAATTCGTTAAATTTTCAATCGCTTAATATGGTTAATTATTTAAACACGTATGTTTTGAGGCGAGTACACTGAAAACTGGTAGTTTTTATTCAATCATCGTATTTCTTATGCATTCACGTATTTTCTCATTGCAGAGTATGTCGTTTTAATTTTAACACCCATTAAAATCGGTATTTCCACTGAGAACAGCTCGTTTATCTTTAATTTTCGTGTTTTCGATGTGATCGTTAATAATCTCTCAATATTTTCCTTTCAAGTATATCGAACTACTTTTTTCAAAATTCGTTGAATTTTTAATAGCAGAAATTTGTGTTTTGATTTTAAGCGCGCATGTTTTGTGGCGAGTTCACTGAGAACAGCTAGTTCTCTTTCAATCTTCGTATTTTCAATGTAATCTCGTATTTTCTTTAACTTTTTTCAATTTCATTGTTTGAGGCGCCATTCTTCATCATTCGTTGATTTATGTATCGAAAATATGTTCGTAAATTTGAACATGGGTTTTATCTGGTATTTCAACAGAAAACTGGTCGTTTTTATTCAATATACGTATTTTCGAAGAAATCGCGTATTTTTTTTTAATCCGTTGATTTTTCGATCGAAAAAAAGTTGTATTATTATCAACGCGTACGTTTTGTTGCCATTCCACTGAAAACTGCAAGTGTTTACTTTATCTTCTTTTCGCTGTCTTTTAAATCGCAATTATATCGTTATAATTTAAACTAGTATTTGATGTGGTATTTCCAGAGATAACTTCTCGTTTCTGAATATTTTTTGTGTTTTTGCTGAAATCGTAAATTTTCTCTATATAATTTCCTTCCAAGTTTTTCACAGTACATTTTTCAAAATTCGTTAGTTTTTTTACAGCAAACATTGGTGTTATGATTTTCCACGCGCATGTTTTGGGGCGTGTCCACTGAAAACGACTAGTTTTATGATTTTCCACGCGCATGTTATTTAAAATGAAATTTGTTATTATTTGAAATGAAATTTGTTATTATTATCTACGCGTACGTTTTGTTGCCATTCCACTGAAAACTTCAAGTGTTTACTTTATCTTCATTTCGTTGTCTTTTAAATCACAAATTATATCGTTATAATTTAAACTAGTATTTGATGTGGTATTTCAGAGATAACTTCTCGTTTTAAAGTATTTTTTGTGTTTTTGCTAAACTCGTAAATTTTCTCTGAATAATTTCCTCCAAGTTTTTCAAACTACGTTTTTCAAAGTTCGTTAGTTTTTTAACCGCAAACATTGGTGTTATGATTTCCACGCGCATGTTTTACGGCGTGTCCACTGAAAACGACAAGGTTTCATCCAATGATCGTATTTTGGATGAAATCTTGTTCTTTCTCTAAATTTCTTTAATTTAAGTAAACGAAACTCCTTTTTCGTTTATTTCTCCATCGCTTAAAATGTATTTTTAATTGAGACAAGTATTTGCAGTGAAGTTACAATAGAAATGAGTATGTTTATATCTATTTTCCGTGTTTTCAATGAAATCGTTAAATTTTACACTCGTTTTTTCATGATTTGTTAATTTCTCCATCGAAAAATACGTTATTTTAATGTAAACACGTGTGTTGTGGTATTTCCAAAAATCAACTCGTTTAATTTTTTTCCGTGTTTTCGATGATATCATTAAATTTCAAACCCCTTTTTTCATCATTCCTTGATTTCTCCACCGCAAAATATAAAGTTTTAATTTAAACACGTAATTTATTTGGAATTCAGACGGAAAACTCTCGTCTTTATTTACTTTTCGTGTTTTCGATGAAATCGTTATTTATCCTCGATAATTTCCTTTCAAGAGTTTCAAACACCTTTTTTCATCATTCGATGATTTTTTTTCGCGGAGTATGTCGTTTTAAATTTAACACGCATTTAAATTGGTACTTCCACAAAGAACAGCTCGGTTTTTTAAATTTTCGTGTTTTTTATGTGATCGTTAATTTTCTCTCAATATTTCCTTTCAAGTATATCGAACTACTTTTTTCTAAATTCGTTGAATTTTCAATCGCAGAAATTGGTGTGATGATTTTAAGCGCGCATGTTTTGTGGCGAGTTCACTGAGAACTGTTAGTTCTTTTTCAATCTTCGTATTTTCGATGTAATCTTGTATTTTCTCTAACTTTTTTCAATTTCATTGATTCAAGCGCCTTTCTTCATCATTCGTTGATTTATCTATCGAAAATATGTCCGTTAATTTGAACCATTGTTTTATGTGGTATTTCCACAGAAAACTGCTCGATTTCATCTTCCTACGTATTTTCGATGAATCGCGTATTTTTTTTATCCGTTGATTTTTCAATCGAAAAACAGTTGTTATTATTATCAACGCGTATGTTTTGGTCAATTCCACTGAAAACTGCAAGTGTTTAATTTCTCTTTTTATTTTCGATGAAATCCATCTATCAACATTTTTCAATCAAGGTTTTCAAACGTCGTTTTT
>NW_027286422.1:0-26171 GCF_022747635.1 Hetaerina americana
CAACTTCTCAATAGTGATTCAACGATTTGTCAAAACAATTTTCCTCACTGCTTTAACGTCTTCATCTGTTGTTGACCTGTTGGGGTTTCCAGAGGAAGGTTCGTCATTGGCATATTCTTGGCCATCTTGGAAGAGGTTATTCCCCTTATAAACTTTTCCTTACGCAGGGCAGACTCACACTATGCCACTGCCAATATTTCAAGTGTTTTGGTGCACTAAATTCCATTTTTGCACAAATTTTGATGCAAATTCGTGGATTCATTTTTTGATAGCAGAAAATCTCCGAGCATACCAAAATACGTCTAATATTTGTATCTATCAACAACAAACTAAATATGCCATATTTTAAAAACTGTAAATTACATTCAAGAAGTTCTCTCGGGTTTCCCACCGGGTCAGGTTGCAGTACACCGACGTTTCGAAGGCTGACTCTGCCATCGTCTTCAGGGTGAAATGACTTCATCCTGAAGACGATGGCAGAGTCAGCCTTCGAAACGTCGGTGTACTGCAACCTGACCCGGTGGGAAACCCGAGAGAACTTCTTGAATACCATACGCCGGGAAAACCTGAGATCCTTCATGTAAATTACATATTTGCGACACGTATTCATTCACAAACATAATCGAAATTCCAATGTTTGTTGCCGGCGAAATTTGAACAGTCAAGTTACCTTTTGAACACACCACATGTGTGTATGTGTGTGTGTGTATATATAATAACTTGGACAGCAACAAACAATAAATATAAATAAGAAATAGAAACACATAAATAGATCACTCATACTTTATTCTTGATCATTTCGACGGAATTCGGCTCCGTCTTCATCGGAAGATGTAGAAGTAATGACCGGACGGGAGTCTCAGGAATGGCTGGAGGCCAGTAGCAGTTGGCTTCCAGCTTTTGGGGAGTGCGGATCGATCGTTTGCGAAACCTCTATAACGTGACCTGGGTTACGTGCCGTCATGAGCCGATTACTGGAACAGCACTAAGCCATCGTATTTTGCGTGAAATAGAGCAAAACCGGGAAAAGACACATGGCATGCTCAAGGCAGCTTATGGTGATAAAGCCATGCTAGATCGGGCGTTTTTGAGAAGCACAAGTTGTTTCGGTAGGGTTGAGAAGATGCTGAAGATACCGAAAGTTCAGCATACCCTTCGGCCTCAAAAATTGACGAAAATTTTGAAAGTGTGGAGGCTTTGTTGGGCAGGGATCGCTGATGAAGTGTTCGCATGGTTTCTGATGAACTTGGCATGCCTACAAGTGACGTGCATTGTCGCGTGACGGAAAACACGGGCATGAGAGAGGTGCGTGCGAAGTTTGTGGTGTAACAAGAAGGCTTAGCTACATTCCGGGCGCCGCCTGCGAGAAGGCGTACGTGGCGTGGAAAACCCGACGGCAGCGATGTGTGCGGACGAACAGGGTGCTGCTGCTGCTTCGAAGATTTTTGAGTAAATGTTTCAATTCTGGCAATATATTTTTTTAGCAACTCAGTACTATTACCTTTGGGACACATCTTGTAGATTGTCTCCTACTGTTGCTCTTTTCCCCGACGCCAATTCAAATTGCCATTCATTTTCCTCCCCATTCCCCTCCTCAAATTATCACTTATAATGCCTTTCATTACTGTTCTCCACAGAAATTCCTTTATTATTACATTCGACTCACATTCTATTCGGGTCCTCATAGAATTCAGCAGTTTTCTTTCATCCGCCTCTGCCCTTAACTTCACAGTTGTAACTTTATCTTGCCATCTGATATTTAGTCACGATACCTCACCAAATTTAATATGATTTTCCTTTCCCCGTCTCAAACGCATGGAGAAAAGATTCCGTGCAGAGCACTTTGTCATCCTCTTTCCCCCGAAATGGATTCTACCGAACTTCATAGCCCCATAGAAGCGGCCGAAGGATCGAAGGAATTGACCGCACATACGAGAATTCCGCGGGGCGAGGCCAACACGATGTGCAAGTCAATCGGTGAGCATATCTTCGGGTGAGTGGCAGGGGAGAACTTTTTGGATTATGTTAAAAATGAGTTCACCACGGGAGGAGTGATAATTTAAAAAATCAAAAACTTAAATGCGGTAGATTAAATTGTCATTTTTTCCTATCAACGATAATGGATCAGAATAGCTTCGAATGATGACTCACGAAATATAATTTTTCATTCCATCTAGTTCAGTGCAACGTGCATCTGCCTCTTAACCCAGCTCTTATTTGTATCATTGCAAGCAATATTAGATATTCATCCCCCATGCTTAGGGAGTTATTTCAAGCTTTTTGGAAGACGACTGTCGAAATGTTTCAATTTCTTTTCTTTGGCAACTATCCTTGAACCACCACACAAATACACGTCCTTTTACCGGGTTACTTGGGAGGCTAATTTCAAAATACTCCGAACCTTTGCCTTGTGCCGGAAAACGTGAGACGAGAGAGAATGAGCGAAGGCAGACGTGGATGGGAAGGCAAAGATAAAGAGAGAGAGAGAAAGTGAGGGGATGTGAAGGACGGATGGACACTTGTCCTGGAAGAAGAAGTTAGGGGAGAGATGAGGAAGGGAGTGGGATGGACGATGGGAAACGGAAGTGCTTCCGAGGAGAGCGGATGGGGCTCCGGGGGGTGGGGGAGGGAGGGAACGAAGGGAGGAAGGGCGGCGAGCAATGGGCGGGCGGCGACGGAGGCATCATCGGGCACACTCGAAAGAGAGGGAGAGAGTCGCTTCGCCCCCTATGATGGTGCTGCAGCAACAACACTTACTGCACGACAAAGATGCGAGGAAAGAGAGTAAAAGGAGGAGGGAGCCGGGGGAGTGGGAGGGATGGAGGGGGGTGGGGGAGTGAGAGGGAGGGGGTGGGGGGAGCTGAAAGGCAAGAAAGAGTAAGGAGAGGAAGATATTCATGGCGGGCGAGCGGAGGGAACAGCTCCTTTTAATTCTTCATAATACCCAAAAGCTCAAATATTTAGGTTCCAGGTCCCCATGCCTATTGCCGCTCAAACCTCCCGTGTCAATGTTGAAAGTACATTGCGAAGTAGTTGAAGCGAGGAAGTTCGAGTGCGCGGAAAAATCTATCCGACCACCACCGATGATGTGGGATTGATATTAAATGATCACTTATATCATGCATCAAAGACAATTGTATAGTGACTAAGAGTGAATTTTTAAAAACATTTGGGAATTTTATTGGAGAAAATTCTGAACGAAAAAACTCTTCATCTATATAGTAAAGCCGCATAAACACAATACCCTGCAAGTCGTCGAAAGGACGCGTGGCAGGGGGTGGTAGGTCACCAGTCATTCTACATACATTCACTCTATTTCATCATGCACCAGGCACCCCGCGATCCACCGGAAACCGGGAGGGTGACCAAACATCTATCATACAACATGCCTGAACACATTAAGAGTATAACATGGTTAGCAGGTATACCTACACAAGGAGGACAAGAAAAAAGCATTTAAAGAGGGCAGACACGCATTCAATTCAGATACTTACGGATAATTCACTAATACAATAGATTTAACGTACATGCATTCACCTACACCCCACCTGGCACAGAGCGCACGGCGGGGGACGTTAGGACGCCCGATTTGGAGAGTGTTTTGTGCGAATAGTCTTGCATGCCCTCATTTTCGACTGCGCATGCCTGTTATTTTCTTCGGTGCCCCCCTTTTACTTTTGTCGCTAATAGTGCGCGGGAAAAACAAATACTTTAATCTATCAGTTCAACAGTTTAATTCTATAATTTTGTGACAATTGCCAACCCTGCCAATATAATTAGGGAGCCTAATTATAACTCCAATGACGAATGCAAAACCACACGCTATATATCTTTGTAATAAGATTTATCTAGTCCTGAGTCTTCGATATGTTAATGTATAATGTATCCCACCCCAGATTCTGTGTTAAATGTGTGACGTAAATAGCAGCCTATTCGTGCCGGTAAAGTTGATTCTGTGGTCGTTATTGAGGAAATGTTCGGCGACCGCAGATTTCGCTTTCGCCGAACATTGACTCAATAACGACCACAGAATCAACTTTACCGGTACGCAAAGGCTATGCCACGCCAACGGCTACTGGGATCGCGTGGTGAAAGAAGCCGTTGAAATCCGACTAGACACCAATACTATATCAAGCAGTTAATATCCACTTGGACATAATGGTGAAATTGGTGGGGAAATGTAATGAAAAAGTTAAAGAGAGGTGTTATTTTGCTGTAGTTAGACCTTATTTGGAATATGCCGCAAGTATTTGGGATCCGTGGGAGAAAATTTGGCAAAAAGAATTAGATAAAGTCCAGAGAAAATCCGCTAGATTCGTTAAAAATTGTTATAATAAAAACACAAGTGTGACAGGTCTCCTAGGGGATTTAGGCTGGGAACCACTCGAATTGCGGAGAGAACAAGCGAGGCTTAGACTTTTAGAAAGGTTCAGAACAAACGAGTTTAACTATGACACTGAAGGAATTATAATGGCCCCAATGAAGATGAATGGTTGACTGCAGACCTCCATCCTACCTTACCTGATCCTACCCTATCCGATGCTCGTAATTGGCGTACTTCCTGGTATTTTTTGCTATGTACTTTCTCCTTTAGTCGTCCCATATATGTATCCCTTGGCCTTCCTCTTGGGACTTTTCCCTCCATTCTTCCATCTATTGTAGTCTTCCTGAATCCATTGCGCCTCAGGTTGCGGCCAATACTTCTGGCTCTTCTTTTCTCTATCGTGTTCCATAAGGTCCGTTCTTCGTCTACCCCTCTTTATACTCCTTCATTTCTTATTTTATCCGTCCATTTGATCTTAAACATCCTCCTCCATCACCAGGTTTCGAAGGCCTCTAGCCTTTTCTGGTATACTTTTCTTATGGTCCATGCTTCTGATCCATAGAGTGTTTTCGCGTGTTGTAACCTCGTCTGTAGTTCTATCTTCTTTGAATAGAGCGGTTGTCTTTTCATTGCGAATGCTCTCTTATCTTGAGCTATTCTTCGCTTGATGTCTGTCGTACTTCTTCCGTTCCATGTGATGGTACTTCCAAGACAGGTGAAGCTCTTGAAGGTGGTCTTGTTCTAATTTCTGTCCTTCCAGTGTGACTACTGTATCCCGCTTATCTCTTCCATCCACTAGAATTTTAATCTTCGTCTTGTTTATGTTCATGTCGTATCTTTGTAGAACTTGATCCAATACGTTTTGTGACCTTTGAAGATCCTCCAGGTTTTCTGCTATCATTACAATATCGTTGGTGAAGCGTAGCATGTTTATCTCTTCTCCATCGATCCTAATTCCGTTTGATCCGGTGCTTTGCGCTGCCCTTATTGCCTCCTTCAGGTGCATGATGAACAACGCAGGTGAGAGGTTGCACCCTTGTCTAACTCCTTTGTTAATTTTAGTCTCTGGTATATGGCTTCCATCTCTCTTTCTCATTGTGGATACTTGCTTCCTGTATAGTTGATACATTATTTTTCTCTCGTTGTAATCTATTCCAAGTTTTTCCAGCAATCCAAACATCTTGTTCCATTCCACAATGTCGAAGGCTTTCTCCAAGTCCACGAATGCCACGTACAGTTGCTTGTTCACGTGTATTGTTTTCCCTCTCACGATTCTCGGACAGACGTTTCCCTGGTTCCTCTGTTCTTCCTTAAGCCAAATTGGGTTTCGGATAGGCTATCTTCCGTTTCCCCTCCCATTCTTCGGCTTAGTATTCACGTAAGTATTTTTGATGCACGTAACACAAGACACAAGGTTCGATGTTCCTCACATTTCTCTGTCATCGTCTTTTTTGGTATCGCGATCATCACACTCCTTTGAAAGTCTTCAGGAAGACTTACGCCTTTTTAGCTATTTTAGTTTTTTTCCCCAGAAAATCATTAGAAATGTCAAATTAGTCTGCAAACCACAACTATGAGCATTATTTCGCAAAAGCGATTGTTACAAATTGTTCAATCAGTGATCCAGATTCCCGAATGTTAATGAGAGAAGGATCCATGAAATAACCCGTTGTTAGATTAATTTGGTATTAAGGAAACTTAATTGTCTGATACTCCACCACTTACTCTGTCATCAGCCACGCGCTTGATTATCCAATCCCAACCTGAAACATGGGAATACCACCACAGGCCTCGGGGAGAATCCGGCGACTAAACGGACATGCCAAGTTGGATGTTTAAGAGGAAAATAAGCAAAAGAAGCAAATTTGGAAATAAAGGAGAGATCAGATAACAGAAATCGCCGAAATTAAATCGTTTTACTAAGGGATATTGGCAAAAGTAATGCGGGTGATAGCGCCGTAAGCATCATCATACAAAATTTCGAGCCCGGGGAAGTTTACGGCGGAATGGGCCGGGCAAGTTTAGGGCGCAGGAGGAGAGGGAAGGTAAGGACCTCCCCCCCTGGCATCAAAGGGGATTATTTCGGTTTACGTGCGCCATCTTGAAACAATATGGCTGTCGTGGATAGGCGCGCATAAAACGAAGCAAATGAAGCGAGGGAAGGAAGAGGAATTGGGGGGAGGGTTGGGGAGAGGGGGTTGGCCTGAGGGGTATCAAGAATGGAGCGGGGGGAGGGGCGAAGAGGGGGGGATCCGCAGGACGATGGGCGGGAAACTGCTCTGTGCGTGGCGGGGCGATAACGAGACTCCGGACTGTCCTTCCTTCATCGCAGACGTCTCCCCGGGAAGGAGTCGACGGCGAGGGGGAGGGCGGCATTGGGGGGGGGGGGGTTTGGGGGGTGAGGGCGAAGCGGGTGGGCCGAGGGAGGGCTGAGGAGGTGAGGGATAACAACGAAATGCCTCCGGAATCTCTCTCTCTCTCTCCGGGAAGAGAGGACAAAACAGGAGCCGGGGCGGATAAATTAAATAAGGAGGAGAAGGAGGACATCTGTCGGTTATTTCCCTTAATAGCGGAAACACAAGCTTGCCCAGGAAAGGTAGAGGGTATCTCCTAAATAGCGCCACGACAAGTGAAGCCTTTTCCCTCTTCCCTCACCCCCTCGCCCGCTCCGATGAATCGGCGGTCATGTGGTAACGTCGGGAAAGCGAACGGAGGAGGAGCACGCGAGGAAGGGGGGAATGAAATGGGGGCGCGGATGGGTGCGGGTGGGTGTGGGTGGGTGTGGGTGGGTGTGGGTGGGTGTGGGAGGGTTTGGGTGGGTGTGGGTGGGTGTGGGTGGGTGTTGGTCGGGGGGGGGGGAGAAGGGAGTCCTTGGCGGTGGCAGAGAGGCGGAGGGTGGGAGTGGAGAGGGGCTTGGACGTGGCAGGAATTACTTCCCGTTGGGGGACGCGGGAGGGAGGCAGGGGAGAGCCGGGAGAGTTGTTTTTCTTCCCGGGGGAGAGAAAGAAAGTGATGGCGAGAGACGGGATGGCGGTAGGGAGCCGGGGAGGAATGAAAGGCGAGGCCTCCAAACGCGCCCCTCCGCTATTCACTCGGAGGTAGACTCTCCCTCGATATTAAGGGAACTGCAGAAGCATTCCTCGGTCTAATGATTTCGGTTATTCACGGACGGACAGCGATCTTCGTCATCTTTTCTCTCCATTTCTTTCACCAAGAGAAGAAAATGAGTTATGGAAAAAGTTCGCTAATTCCTTCATTGCCTTCGTCTTTCATGATTTGATGTTTTGAAATATATATATATATATATATATATATATATATATATATATATATATATATATATATATATATATATATATATATATATATATATATATATATATATATATATATATATATATAAAGATAAGGCAGGGACGGCGAGTTAGGAAATGGAATGTAGAAGCATTAAATGGTTTGAAAAGGAAGGAATACAAACAGGCGGTAGAGGAAATCATGGAGGATGGTAAAGAGCTAAGTACTATCGAAGAAAAATAGGAAAATTTCAAGAAAGGGTTGTCTAAAGCCGCAAAAGACACTATTAGAACCGTTAACGCTAAAAGGACTAGGAAACCTTGGATCACGGATGAGATGATTACAGAGATGGATGAGCGGCGAAAATGGAAGAATGTAAATACAAAATTAGGTAAAATGAAGTACAAAGAATTAAACAATAAATTGAGGCGGGCAACAAATAAAGCAAAAAAGCATGGTGAAAGACGCAGTGCGAGGATATGGAAAGTCTGCAGAGGAAGGGTGAAATTGGATCACTGTACAGCAAAGTTAAATCTTTATCGGGAAGTAAGAAAGGGAGATCAACGATAGCAGTTAGAGATAAGGCGGGTAAGGTAATAGTTGACGCAGAAAAGATCCAAGAGAGATGGAAGGAATATATAGAAGAACTGTATAGTAAAGAGCTAACACCAACAAAGTTAGACATAGAAAAGGAACATGACGTAGAGGAACATGACAAAGAACATGACATATTCTTTTTCAATGTCTAACTTTGTTGGTCGAAGTTCTTTAGTATACAGTTGTTCCTTATAGTCCTTACATCTCTCTTGGATCTTTTCTGTGTCATTTATTATCTTACCCACCTTATCTCTAATTGTTAGCATAGATCTCCCTTTCTTACTTCCCGATAACGATTTAACTTTGCTATACAGCGTACCGATTTCACCCTTCCTCTGCAGACTTTCCATATCCTCGCACTGCGTCTTCCACCATGCTTCTTTTGCTTTATTTGTTGCCCGCCTAAATTTATTATTAAATTCCTGTTACTTCATTTTGCCTAACTCTGTATTTACATTCTTCAATTTTCTCCGCCCATCCATCTTTGAAATCATCTCATCAGTGATCCATGGTTTTATAGTCCATTTAGCGTTAATGGTTCCAATAATTTCTTTGCGGCTTTCGAGAACCCTAGCTTGATACTTTCTTGTTTTTCTTCGATAGAACTTCGCTCTTTACTATCCTCTATGATCCCCATGTGGCTGCCCCCGGTACCGGACACACTTCGTCCGTGGTTAAAAAGTTGTTTTTCTGAATAACTGTGCTTCAAAGCTATCAATAATCCCAACCAAATCTAATGTTCCGTTGCTAATCCAAATATTTCCTTCTATATTTTGTGAACCCTGCCTTTATTATTTCCTTCAACAGTATTGTTCATGGTCACAATTGTTTAATGCAATGTATATGAATTTATGTCTATGTAAGTGTGTAACCATAGTAGGAAAAAAAAATACTCTGTAACCATAATCTGTAAGCTGACAATGTGTACAATGTAAACACTAGCAGTGTAACATACTAGACCGAATAAAACTAAATTGAACCATAGCTCAAGTGGTTAAGAGCATCCGCCCGGCAAGTGGAAAGATCCGGTGTTCGAGTCCCGGTTGAGGAAATATTTTTACTCTTGTGATCCGTTCGATTCCGCCTTCCCCACCTCTATTGTGTTCGTCCTTTATATGTGTTCCTACCCCTTTTCCTTATATCTGTTTCTGTATATATGAGTATTTATTCGCCGTTTGGCGGGATTTCGTGTTTGAATGTGTATTTGGCCAATGTGGCTCATCTCTTTCTTCTGGCTATGCGTGCCACGAAACGCACTGTTCCTTTCCTGTATGATGCTGTATGAATTCTAACCCACTGTCCTTTCCTTTCCTTGTGTATTGTCTATTTCTCCTTTGGTGGGTGAAACAGCCCCCTGACGCCATCTCTTGGCTGAAAGAATCGGGGCGCTTGGCGACATATTAGACCCACGGATCTCAGGGTAAATTGACTATCCTCGATAGCTCAAGTGGTTAAGAGCATCCGCCCGGCAAGTGGAAAGATCCGGTGTTCGAGTCCCGGTTGAGGAAATATTTTTACTCTTGTGATCCGTTCGATTCCGCCTTCCCCACCTCTATTGTGTTCGTCCTTTATATGTGTTCCTACCCCTTTTCCTTATATCTGTTTCTGTATATATGAGTATTTATTCGCCGTTTGGCGGGATTTCGTGTTTGAATGTGTATTTGGCCAATGTGGCTCATCTCTTTCTTCTGGCTATGCGTGCCACGAAACGCACTGTTCCTTTCCTGTATGATGCTGTATGAATTCTAACCCACTGTCCTTTCCTTTCCTTGTGTATTGTCTATTTCTCCTTTGGTGGGTGAAACAGCCCCCTGACGCCATCTCTTGGCTGAAAGAATCGGGGCGCTTGGCGACATATTAGACCCACGGATCTCAGGGTAAATTGACTATCCTCGATAGCTCAAGTGGTTAAGAGCATCCGCCCGGCAAGTGGAAAGATCCGGTGTTCGAGTCCCGGTTGAGGAAATATTTTTACTCTTGTGATCCGTTCGATTCCGCCTTCCCCACCTCTATTGTGTTCGTCCTTTATATGTGTTCCTACCCCTTTTCCTTATATCTGTTTCTGTATATATGAGTATATATATATATATATATATATATATATATATATATATATATATATATATATATATATATATACATAGATATGTATGTATATGTATTTGTATATATACGTATATAAATATAGGTATATATATATATACACACACACACGAGGATCATCCGGAAAGTAGTACCCGTTCGTGCCGCATGAAGTGCTGACGACGCGAGTAGCCGCTGGACGAGGTCAGATAGCTTCAGTGGCTTGTCTGCCTTCTCTGAGCCAAGTTGCGTGACGCTAGCATTGCCTGTGTTGTTTCTGTGATTGTTTACAAAGTTTAAAAAAATTGAGAACGCCGCCAGTTGTGAAGTGAGGGCAGTGATTAAATTCCTTAATGCAAGAAACGTTCGCCCATGTGATATTCATCGCCAATTAAAGGAGGTGTATGGAGACAATGTAATGGACGAGTCGTCTGTTCGGCGGTGGTGTCGCAACTTCAACATGGGGAGGGGGAACACACACGACGATGAGCGTTCGGAGAGACCGTCTGTCATTACAGACCAACTGGTGAGCTCAGTTGACGAATTCGTGAGGAACGATCGGCGCGTCACAATTGATGACATCTGTGAGCATTTTCCCAATGTTTCTCGAACAATTGTTCATGAAATTGTTAAACACCATCTGCATTATGCAAAAATTTGTGCAAGATGGGTCCCTCGCGTATCTCAATGAGCTGGCGGCGAAGGACTATGCAGCAGGAATACAGAAACTTGTCACACGTTATGACAAATGCCTTAATTTGCTTGGAGATTATGTTGAGAAGTAGTTTAAAGTATCCTCTTTCAAGTAAAATTTTTTATGTTTGTTAATATTTACTTTTGTGTCTTTATTTCACGAACGGGTACTACTTTCCGGATGACCCTCGTATTAATATATTCACACACACGTAAACCTAAACGTAGATTTAAGTTTGAACTACACTGCAAACCTAAGGGAATGGTGAAATTTATATGAGAGGATTTGAGATAAAAGGGGTATTCTCACCAGAGAGAGAGCTGTCGGATAACGTATTGGATAGCAACTCCACTCCACCCCTCACTCTCTCGTCAAATCTCAGCTTTCTCTTCGAGGCGGGACGGATGCATAATTGGAGGAGAAGAGAGGTCATAAACGAAAGGGGAGGTAATAAGAAGGGAAGAAGGGGATAAGTGAGGAGGATAGGGGAGCAAGAGAAAGGGAATTCCTGAGTTGAGGTACGTAAAAGGAGGGTGAGAGGGAGTTTGAGGCTAGACACCTAATCGCCTGGCAACCGCCCCCGCTGGCCGCCCACCCGTCCACCCCCTCATAATCCCTTCCTCCGCAAATGTTCCTTCGTTAAGGGCGGGAGGGATGGGGGTTGGGTTCAAAACCCTCTTTTCACTCAGACTCCCCTTTACCCCACTCCCATCATGCCTATAAGCCGAGGCCCCACGATCAAACTCTGTATAATATTGAACAGCTTCCCAGAACAAGGATGCAGCCAACAAATCCATTAGCCTTCAGAGAATGATAAAATCGCTTCGCGGGCGCATTTGCGAATGTAGCGATTCTCATGCATATAGCATGTAATCCAATTAACCAATAATAGGTATTTATATTGATACATTCACAATTGGAGGAAATATCATAAAATTACACGAGTGTTCCCAGATATGATAATACATATGTCTTATTTTTATCAATGGTCAACCTTCAGAAATCACACCTTAATCGCTCACTTTTCTTTTTCGAAAATTTATTTATTATCAATCAATGTTTTTCAGAAATAACAAGTTATTCCAACGTGACAGTATACGTGTCCCCACTGAAGATATAAAATGATTTTTTATCTTAGAAAAAAATTAAAATGTAAGTCCTAGAAAATCCGCGAAACGAGAATTTTTCATCGTGTTCAAGTCTTCCCTTGTGGTGAATATTTGTCTCAAATACTAATGATAGCGTAAATAAACCTACCTCTTCATTATAAGTGGCATAATTACTGAGTTTCGATAATAATAGGAGCACGGTGTAGTTATTTCTAAGCATATCTAGTAATTTTTGAACCATTAGCATCATGTGTAATATGATGTAATTCATGAACACCATTAGAGGATTACTCATTGTGCTGCAGAATTGACAAGAAAGCCCAAGGCTGGTAGGAACCTTGCAATGGGAGGACCATCACGACAATACATAAGCAGTTTTTATTTTCCATAGGTTTCCGATTGATTGGGTTTGCTCAACTAATTAAAAAAACACCATATCAAGGCCCGGATATCATTTCGTCCCAAACAGCGGAGTGCGTTGATAGAAAGGTAGGGATGAATGCAATGGTTTTTAGCCATAAAATGTCGTTACCTATGCCCAAATATCAATGCTTAGGTATTGATAAATTGCAATCTGAACGTAGCTTTACTTCTTTAGTTACCAATCCTCACAATAGCAATTAATTCGGAGAAACCACCCCTTATCGACAAGTTTTCTTTCATTTCGAACTTGTAAATGTAACTGTATTCAGGGTGGGACTCAGCTTTTAATTTGGGCGCCCCTGCATCCTTTACCCTTCCGATTCTCGTCCCTCATCGGCCGTCATTCCTACTCCAACCCTTCGCCCCATCCCTCTCACAATCCGACAAGCACACAACTAACTCTTCGGCTTCCCCTCCCAGCGAGGTATCCCGTTCCAACGTCTGCAACGGCATCGACAGGGGGGAAGAAGGGATTCGTGGTTTGCAGGTGAAAGCCTAGGGTTCGGAGTGTTCGCTAAATTAGCGAAAGAGTAAAATGAGAATTGAGACGCCAATGCATGTGTCTTCATTCTTTTTCTGGCCCCAAATACTAAATAGATACGTGTATATCCGAAAAATGGAATTTAGAAAATATGTCCGAAAAAAAGAAAAAGTGAATTTTCTTAGTAAAAACCTAGGACGAATTTTGAAGCGATTTTCTTAATTTCTGTAAACCCGGAGATTATCAAAATAAATAATCAAAATGCTCTCATTGCTGAATACAAAAACGTACGAAATAATATTTAAAAACAGTGAGTAATGTTTACTATCGCTCTTTTATGCACAAAAATAAGCAGATTTTGTGCTACTGTATCCACTAAAAATCCCACTAACCCTTAAATTAGATTCATTTAAATAATTTGCATCTCACTGATGGCATTATTATTAGCATAAATTACCATGATCAGAATTTAGAGATTAAATAAGGACAGAAGCTTTCTTAAACGGTTTCGACAGGTCAACCACAAATTTAATGTAACCCTACGAGAAAACTTTCAATTGTGACAGGTTAATGGACTCAAAATTTACGAGCGACATGTAAAACTAAATTCTGCCAAACCAATAATTATTTAAATAAACACTCGCATACAAATCCGATAATTTGAATTTTTTATAACAAACAAAGTACGGAACTGCTTTTTAAGAAACCAGTAAACACGGAGATGAGCCCAAATCCCGAGTTTTGAAACCGAAAACCGATAGCTCCCTATGTAAAGAGGTCATATACCCGCAGAGCTTCTAAGTATGTTTCTGTCCTACTTTGATGGTGATAGTTTGGGCATTCCCTCATGAGCAATTCAAAGGGATAACTTGAGTCGAGGCAAGTGAGTGGAAGGTTTCCGATCTCCTTGCGGAGGACGATGGCCAAGGGGAAAGGGAAGTAAGCAAATCACTTATGAAAACTCGTTAAAGAGTCTCAACATAATGAAATTGAATATTTATCATTTTTAAAATATTTATTCATAATTTTAATGAATTAAATGGTATGTCTAAATACAATGATCCCGCTAATTAACAATTGGAATGAACAACATAAAACCTGTTTTCATCAGCTGACATCATCGACATCAGTGCTACACCAGTTACGTGTAGCATTGATTTTCAAAGTAAATTAAAAATTTACTTAAAGTCACGATTTGATTTTAATACATTTTTAGCATCATGAACTTCAATTTGCAAGTTTATTTCATGAAGCTTTATTTCAATAAATATTCAATGAGGACTGAAGAAAATCATTTTTATATTCACACCATAGGATATTTAAGTCATCATTGACTACTTATGAGACGCTACGAAACTAGTAAAAATACTTCAGCAAAAAATATGCGCATGCATAGATACAGATAGGGATATCAGATATCAATCATTAAACTTGTGGGATATTTTTACCTCTCTTCTCTTCCACCTATAGGATATCTTAAGAGTGACTCCTGCTTTCAATTCTCTAGATAAATAAAAATATGGAATAAAAATGGATAAATATATTGAAATGTATGACTTTTCAATATTAATTACATTAATGCGCTGCCCATTGCTCAAATGCACCATTCCAATATGAATACTTTTCATGCTCAAAAGGCGGGTTTTACGCAGTAGTGTTGGCGGATTACTATTTAGTGTGAAGCGGAGGAAGTGGCTGTTTTTCGGTCTCCTTCTGAACTCAAAGATTCTATTCTGGTTCTGTTCCTATGCCTCCTTTTGCTTTATTAAGGTGACAGACGTCTTGCGAGTGAACTATATTTTCCGGTTAACCGGTATTGACAATTCCCTAATTTATCCAAAAACTACCATTTCTCAAGTTTTGGATGTGCATTGGCACGCTCATGTTTTGTTTATTTTTTATGTGGCTGCATTATTTTTTAGGGGTGATGAAGATGCCACCTCCGCGGTTTAAACACATATTCCTTAAGACTAGTTTTATGTGATTAATTTACATTAGATATTGACTCAGTGCATTATTCGTAATATTCGTTCAATGTAATGACAATCCCTTCTTACATTATTACCATCGAAAGAAAGAGATACTCCCAACGAAAAAGAAGTGTCTGTTTCGCTGACCCCCAAAACATCTGCATTCCTACATAAAATATATTTTTCACGATAAAAACGGAACAATTTATTTCAAAAATTCATTATCCTGAATCATATGAAATTTAATAGAAAAATCCCACCATAAGAGCTATTCTCTTTTCACTTTTCTAAAGGAAAATTTTCAGATCGGTGGGAGCGTGTATAGATAATCTTTGGCCTTAGATATTGACTTACATTGATACATTTGATAATATCCAAGTTTAATTCGCGCAGTGGAGACCAAAGCTATCACCGTCGTACTTGCCTTTCACCATAAACCACTTCCCCGTGTCGATTCGACCGTCGGTGCCTTTTGCGGGAGAGCATCTCTGCGACTCGGGCCCAAGAGAGGGAGCGACGGGAGGAGGGTGAATGGAGCGGAGGGGACCCCCTGCGGCGGTCGGGCGATTACGAAGGGAGGCGCGCCCTCGGACCGAGAATGAGGACGATAATTGTGAGCACGGAGACGTCGGTGCTGATGGCCGCTCGTTAAAGTTGTAGTGAACAAAGAGCCCGGGGGGAGCGAACACTCGAGTTCAATTTGAAAAAAAAGAAATTGACGCATTTAAGGGGGACGTGTAGCTCTAAATTACTGCGTTAAAGATACAAAAGGATTGATGTCGCGGCCGTCTCTCGCCGCGGGCATGTTTTTTCCCCTCCCCACCCTATCTCATCTCCCCTCGTCTGCGGGCGGTTTGTTTCGCCCCCACCCCGCCCCCGGAGGGATGGTGCCGACTCTCCTTGCCATCGCCGGGCACCACTTCCCGAGTTACTTCACTCCTCCTCGGCAAACACCCCGCTGCAACGAAGAGTTAAATTAACACGGGAATTTTTTTCCGAAGCAATTAGGGAGCACCTCTCCAGGAGGAAGGCAGTCAACATGCAGAAATTAAAGTTCGCGAGACGCGTGGAGGAAATAACTCTCCGGGTTGAGAAGTCCTGAATATTTCAACTCGAAGACATTTTACTCCCCGTGTAACTAGTAATTTACCTATTCACCCAAAACTTTAACCTGATAGGTACGGGAAGGTCGAGTCATTCAAATTCATTAAACTCTTTGTGTTTATTTTACGCATTAGGCAACTCCATTGGGAAGTGGAATATATATATATATATATATATATATATATATATATATATATATATATATATATATATATATATATATATATATATATATATATATATATATATATATATATATATATATATATATATATATATTTATTTATTTATTTATTTATATAAATTGCAGAATCTAAAAATTTGCTCCAGAACAAATTACGAGGAAAGTTTTGATGAAAATGTTGAATAACTTAAGCTATTTTATTTTATCCGTCTTTAGTGAAGCTTACACGAAAGTAATGAAATTTACCCGCATTAATGCATAATATATTAACCAAAGGGTTCACCCTTGGAAAGAAAATTTAAACCTGTGCCCCAAAAAATACTGCAAAATCAATTCCCCATTCACGCAATGTTTCATATGAATGTCATCATTAGAGTGATAAGAAGAAACGGTGAGGTGGGAATTGGAATTTTGTTTCCCGTTTACAGAAAACCCTGGGTTTCGATTGCTAATGGATATTTTGTTCGCGAGTAATACGAGCAGTGTTCTCCTTCTTATAAAATTACTAATTTAGTGAAAATGCAGCAGAGGTACGGCCTAGGATAGCGGTGAACCCTTCGTTCAAAGCCGCTGTTAATTTAAAATTAATTAAGACGCAGTCTTCTACTCAAATATATTATCATTTTGGAGATCTTATATAGGTTGGGATGAGCGCGCATCTCGAATGGAATAAGGATCGGACGACTTCGCCGCAGAATGGGGAGATCCGCAGGAAGGGAAAAATAAAGCGACCATCACGAGGAGGCATTTCTTTCAAAATGTCACAGTCTCCCCGACTCCTTCCTTCCCGCGCCTCTCGAAGGAATGGGGGAAGAATACCCTACGAAATCCAATGGATATTAGATTCGGAAAGGTTCATTAAATTAAAATAAGCGTAGCGATGCGAGACGGGGAGGAAAGAGGCAAGGAACGCCGTAATAGAGAGGGACGTGATTGGAGGAAGATGAGCGGAGGGGGTGGGGGGAGGAGGGGGGTACAGTCGTCTGGGAGGGCGGGGGCGCGCGAGCGAAATGGAATTGCTAATGAGTGCCCTCTTACTCCAACCCCTGGTGCACCTCTCGACCCCGTCCGCCCCTGACCCAATCCCCCCGAAAAGGCCCAGGGAAGAAACTTGAGAGATAAGAGGCAGGAGAGGGCGAAGATGGAGGTCCTTATTTTGGTAATTAATAATCGGAAGGGGAGAAGGCTGAGCGAGGGTCCCTTCTTCTCCCCCCTGCCCTCATCTCTCCCCCGCCCCCCTTTAACTCAACCACGCCCACATTTTTAGGAAGGCGACACGGAAAGAGCGGCCGCTCGGCTCCTCTCCTCGCTCATCTCCCTCATTTCTTTCCCCTTTCCCCGTCTCTCTTCTGATTACTTTCGTTTTTATTTCGGTGCGTCGAAGTGGCTATCTGGCTATTTCCATCATATTTATTTTATTTCTCACTCAGCATACATCGTCTAATTGCAATGAAATAAATAATTGTATTTCCCTCTGTAAGTCTTTTGTTCGACACGTGCTCCGTACGATTTTCGGTGTTTATCCCGCCCTCGCATGAACGTGAGTCTATTTATTCGTTGTCATTTACGCAATATTACATTCATTCCTGGAATTATTTGGTTTATTACGCAGTAGCCTACACTTTTCCCGAGCATTTGGATTTCTTTTAATCTTACATTTCTTCATTCTGATTGTAACTTACCATCAAAAATTTGAACCTTTCAATTTACGAAGCGTAAATTTAAACTAAAACTCAGGGGCATGGATATTTTAAGTTTACATGTAAAGGAAATGTTACAAAATCTCCAACCACAGGTCTATATGGGTCGAATTGCTTCAAGGCCCAAAGTCGTAAGAAAGGTAAAATTAAAAGATGAAAAACTCTAATGAGAAAGAAAAGAGATTGGAAAAAGTCTTCGTATTTGAGAATCTCACGTCAAAATGACGAACTTGCATGGAAAAGGGGGAATATTTTGTATTTGGTGCTATTTGAGTAATAACAATTCATTTTAGATGCGCTTGCAACTATATTATTAACACTTCCAAAAATTTTGGAAATACACGGAAAGGTAGCCCAGAAGATAAAGAATGTGTGCTGGGCGAGATACGCCCTTCAGCCATGGGACATACGCCCTGCATTTCCACAACGCAGTTCTCTCCGCGGAAGATACGGCCATAAAGTCAAATTTTACGTTGCGGCGAAATTCTTGCTTTTTTCTAACAAATTTCTTCAAGGTTACCCTATCCTTCCCTACTCCACTCTACCATATTCATTAGGTGCCGGGTGGAAGAAGGGACACATACTAATATGTCTTAATATAATAATAATATGTCTTAATCTGTTCCTGAGACCTCCATTTTTGTTGTCTTGTGAGTCTCTCCGATCACAGCCGATCGTGATTTTTCACGATTTACATCCTCTTCACAAACTATTCAACCTTCTCTCCCATTACTGATTGGCGATTATACACCCACAAATATTTTCTCCAAATTAAAAAGTTCGATAGCAAACTTCTTTAGTACTTGTCTATTTTTGGTGGATTAATTCCAAGCTATTCCATTGCCAACTCATTTCTTCATCTCTTCCTGTTTTCCAAGTCCACCATGCTCACCCGCAATTAGTTGGATTTTGTGATTATCGACGCCTGTTCAAGTTTCACTCCTGTAGGATAACGCGGGGAAGAGTTCGCCATCGTACACACGAGCACCAGCAATAAATAAAGCCCGCTTCACGTCCGCCCCTTTGTGCTCTTGGCCTCCGCGAGCGATCGGATCCTTGCCCCTGAATCGATAAACCCACGCGTCAGTGTCTCCGGCCACCGCTGGCTGCCCTTTGGGCGATAACAGATGAGCACGACAGACAACCCCATCCCTTTAAGGCCTCCCACCCCCTTTGTGATTTCTCTTTTAGCCCATATAAATCAAGCGAAATCAAGGCTGAACTCAGCCTCTATCGAAAAATGAAATGTTGATTATTCTAGAGGCTTTTAACATGTACGAGTACAAGTCTTCTCCTGCATCTAGCAATAAACATTGATTCCGAGTGATAGAAGTACGTCAAACGCGCATATTTATGACAAAATATGGTAACATAACTCGATTAATGTTAGAATACATTTTATAGAAATAAGATCGACTCTTTGAGTAATGATTTCAGCAGAGGTACCCAAGGAAAGTAGATCAAACAATTTTTTTCGACAAAACAAACGATTTACTTAGTCTTCAACAGATTCAAGAGTTCTCACGTCAAAAAGCCTTTGTAAATCCCTCTGAAAGAAACGTACAGATTCCTGATAGCGCATTAGTAGATGAATTTTACCTTAAACGGAGGACAACTCGTCAGATTTCAAATAACTCTAGGAAATGCCGAGACAGTGACTGCTAAAGGAGTCATATGCTAATATGTATTGACGTTTCTGCATTTTTCGTCAGATTTGGTTTGGAAGAAAAGGGCAATAAAAAGAACGCCTCCCAATTTGTTGCATTCTTTATCTTTTGACGAAATGCAAGCGCTTGTTTACTATGCAACAGACTGTAGTTATAATTATTTCTTATTTTTGATTGTAACAGACGAAAATACATGGTGTTACCCTCATTATCCTAAAACAAAAAGCCAGAGTGACGAATGGAAGTCATTAAGGTCACCAAAGGGGTTGAAAATTCGTGTTGAAAATAGAGACAATTGCGTTTGCTTTTCTATGTCAGCAAGGGAATTATTTACAATGAATTTGACCCTTGGGAGCAAACTATTACTACGGTATTTTAATGAAGGGTTCTGGAACTCCTATGAAAGGGGCATTTTGAATCCGATCCGTGAACAAAGGAACTTGCAGCTGGTTCCGTCTGTATTGTAACGAACCAGCTCACCGAGCGGCAATCTTGCAAGATGTTTTGGCTAAAATCAAATACGTGCTAAATTATCCACCATCTGTTTCTCTTTGATTATTTCATGTCCTTAATACCTCAGTAACCATTGAAATAACGCATGTTTAATGATCCTGATGACAAGAAAATGTCTTCAACATTGGTTCTCATGGCCACACTAGAGGAAGATATGCACAATGGTCATTGGAGCCTTCGTAAGATTGTTCGACTTACTACAACTAGGCATGTAGTACACTTTCAAATAAATATATAGCATGAAATTCTTTTGCAAATTTTTCTTCATACCCTAAGGCTCACGATTTAAATTTAGGAATCTGCATGATCCATATTTACTTGGTACAATGCGGTTTTGAATGTGCTTTTAATATCTTCAAGAACTGAGATGCTTGATGATTATAGGGCATAAAGATTACTTGCTAAACTTTGTTATAAAAGATTTTCTCTGTCAATTGTTTATAACAATTTGGACAAAGTATTTCGTTTACAATAAAATCTGTTCGAAAATCTATCGCTTCACTAAATATTGTTCTAATTTTTTCAAATTACTCTCCGCAAACGACATTAACCAATTGGATATTCTCAGAGGACATTGAAGTATGAAAACCAGCATTTCCCTCTAGCCTATTCATCATATTTCCCCGATGTTTGTCTTAATCTTAAACCTCTATTTCCATTTAGTTTGTCTAATTTACCAGTTTGATTTATTTACGTTGCGATAAAGCAAGTACTATAACATTTTAGTAAATATAATTTCGATTTTAAGATTTAATGGACTGTCCCTATTTTTTCACTAACGCCATAAAAAAACCATTCCTTAAAACTGGGCAGTGATCGGTTGTAAGAGATTCCCTGCTGTTGTCCTGGTGACAAAAATCATCGTAGGAGTTAGTTTATCAACAACTCCCTGACAGAGGAAATAAAAGTCAATCGATGAATGCCAGAATGCTGAATTAAACGGGTGTAACAAGATGTATGATTAAAAATGGGAGGAAGATTTTTTTCCATCATCCGCGGGGAGAAAAATACAAACTTTCCAGGGCGTGATGAGATTCCGCAGCATAAAAGCCCTGGATGGCTGTTGGACGCAAATACACGGCCCAACAATTCACCTTACCCCATACCCCCTTCCCGCCCTGCCACCGGCCCAGACTTCGATCGCATCGCTATGCCGTCCTCGGGTGTAAAGAGATTGATGCAAGTGTTATTACCAAGGGAGAGGAGGACGGTACGAGCGACAGAATGTACATAAATCAGGCGAGAGGAAATGATTCAGTCAGAGCTCACAATATAGGAAGCAATTTGAAGGTGATTAATGTCTTTTAAAGAGAACAAAAGCACGACACTTTCACTGTAAATGCGCCGACGTGAGACAGAATAGCAACGAGGCTACAATGCTTTCAGTATGATAGGTTAGCAGAGTCGAAATTACTTTAAAAGCAGGGGCTGTTTCTCAGAGATATAAGTCAATGCCAAATACCTTGTGGATTGAGCGTTGAGGAGCTTCCTCATGAAAATAAATGTTACAACCCCTATCAATACTTCGGGTTTAACATTAAGGCATCCATGGCTTGGGAATCCCATGGGAAAACTGAAAAAGGTTTGGGAGACAGTGCCAAGCAGATATTTATTCATGAGCAGTATTACAAGTTCACTTTTTACACGAAAGTCAAAAATTTATGCTGAAATAATTATCCCAAATATTTTCCATCCCAAATCAACGTCTATTTCTTGATATTATCTTTAGTTTTTCATGTTGGATGACATTCTGCTAGACTTTTTTTCACTCGATTTTCACGCCCCCTTTTTCCAGCATCATCAGCAGTCATCAATCTTGGACTGCTTTGAAATCGCTCATCATTTTATTCCCCTTCTTCCCCCCACACTAGCTAAAATCTTCATTTCTTCATAAATCTTCGTTTTCTGATATGCCATTACTCGTTTTATCCCTCTCGTCGGAGGTATTCCTCTCAAGTTCTTTTCGTTTGCATCACCGTCCTCCATTGTCTTCAGCAAGCTGCCATGCCCCAGATTACGTTCGAAAAGTTTATTTCCTTCCCCCTTGCAGTAATTCTCTTACGCTTCTTTTTTCATCCCTTCGCAGAAAGTCTGCGTTAGCAGCGAACCATCGATCCGTTCGTTTGATAATCTTCCAGCTTCTGTGAATCGAGCTAAAAGACTTCTCTGAGCAAAACTCTTCTCTCATATGAACCACTTAAAGATGCCTCGCATTAATACTGAATGAGGTAGCAAAGGCCAAATAATAACTTATTAGCGAACAATACGAATAACAAAGACAGTGGTGATTCGATACTTATTTGATAAATTAAAAATAACCATGGTCCGCTTCTACGATATGCTCTGAATGAAAAACTGTCAAAGAATTGAGTCTTGAGAGATATTAAAACAGAGAAGCCCTCGTGACTACCTCATTGCGGGTAAACGTTATGGTAACGCAAGATTAATGGTGGATGACAGGAGCGTTTTTTCCTGTACTATTCTTGCAACTTGGCCTTTTTGTGCACATAAATTAAGCTAGCAAAGAATGAAAATTTTAGTCCATCAGCGTCGGAGCCTCTTTTCTCTTGGTCTATCTTCTCGACCCTTAATTCCTAGTACAGTAAAATGGTGGTACAGTGAACAAAGCACGCCGCAACACAAGTGATATTGCTATGCTGCTAATTTATGAAATATTATTTTCAGTTACACGTATGGGAGTTGCACGTTTGTACGGGAACGTATGTTAGTACCGGCCGAATGAAGTATTATTTTATACGGGTTCAACCTATATCGCTGAAAAGAAAACCGATGAACGGGGGCGTCGGGATCAGGGGGAAGGACAGATAAGGATTGCGGTGACCAAGGAGAGGGAACTTGAAGAGGTATCATAATACGGGAGGACGAGAAAGATTTGTGTCAGGAGAGCAGAATGGCTTATAAATGAAAAAAAACTCAAAAGCTGTCCTTCCTCGCGCGGTTGAACTATTTCCAATGGCTTTAACACACAAATATAGTCTGCAGTCTTAAGATTCTAAGTGCAGAAAGTCGGAAATGAACTTGATGGCATGTTAAGATTCCATTGGATGCATACAGCCCATCTACTTCCCACGCATTTCAAGCCTGAGTGAGCAGTTTCATCTCGTCTGACCCGTGCGCACTGCGCCAGAAAAAGGCACTCTTTAACCACACCCTTCACTTTTTCTTTCGGCCTCGGTGTTAACATTATTTTTCGGATAAGTGGAGAATCCTTAATCTAATTATGACAAAAAATGAAGGGAGTTAATATTTTTGGTGCGTCGTTTATGAGACAACTGGGGGATAACCTATTCTGCGAATGCTCATTTTCTCTACACATTAAATTATCTCTTTCGGTGATGTTTAGGTTCAGAAAATTAATGGCATCCCTTATCTCCTCATTCTCGGTCAAAATGAATATTTTTCTTTGATCGTGAAGAAATGAAAGGAAAATATCTAATTAGCAGTGATCCCCCGTCAGAGGCATGAAATATGACAAGGGTCCGTTTTACAACAGGCTCCCTCTTCCGTTTCAAAGACAGCACATCATGTCTAAAGAACAGAGCTGTGTTATGCCCGAAATGCTGACAATGACGTACGCTCACATCGAATTTCAAGGCTGCGGGAACTAAAATTTTTCCTTTAACCATTCACGCGTCCGGCTCTGGGCCTGAGGGTAATGCATTTAAACCCGGGCAAAGCATTTGAATGAGCTTGTTACAAACAATCCAATGGGTTCTATTATTTTTCGGTAATAACTTGATGGGAAACCGAGCGTCGGTGTAGCACTGCTCCCCCACACTGCTCTCTCAGTGCACGGGCATTCCACACATCTTGATGCGGCGCCAATCCGGTGACTAGTTTACTGGTTCTCCCCCACAGAGGGTCCGGGTTCAAATCTCGTTGGTATGACATCTCCATTCATATTTGGATGTCATACGAAAAGCACTTCAAATGAAGTAGGAGCCAGATGGGACGCTATAAATTGTGGTCCATTGACGTGCTTCTCTTGTAGAATTGGATGTTGCCCAGTTTCTCTCCACTCTTCTTCCATCACCTCTTAGAATCCTGCCTCTACAAAATTACTCACCTCGTCCTAATCGACCAAATGGCCTCAGAAGTGTTCCGCCCTCACCAATGACTAGTATAACGTCTTACATTTTTCAAAGATTGTTTGTTCAGAGTCAGCTGAGCCATTACATATCACACTAAGGAATGGCTTTAGTGCTAAATGCTCGAGACCTGGGATCAAGATGCGTTCAAAAGTAACCTTGTGTGCCCATAATTTTACGAACAGGAATTTTTGGGACGCGACCTTCGACGTCCGCAAGGTATCGCCACGACTATCCTCCACCAAACAGGCTGTGATCCCGGATCTAGTGATCCCAACGCCAATGATTCTTACTAGTGATATTGTAGTATCTCTTAAAATCCCGCCCGTGACATTGGATTAGTATAAGGGAGATAGCTTCGTCGTCAACAAAACCGTCGACAGCGATAACTCTGGGATGTTCATGAAGACCAATGATGACGGTCTTGACCTTGATCGGTCACTGCAGAAGTGTCGCCTACTCTGTCCCTCCCCCGGAGAAGTCACTCCTACGTGCACATCAGTTTGTTGACAGCATCAATGCCAGCAGAACTTTTTAACTCTGTCATTAAACCATTAATATTTAAACAAGGGCACTACAGTGAGAAATTATTAAAACTCTGTACAAGTTCGGCTACCGCAGAGGGAACACCAAGCCGTTTCATCATTGACGGCGAAAAATGCACTTCACTTCATATAGCCACGTTTCTTCGCCTGCGAATTGAAATTCCGCCTGAAGGGCAGGGGGAGGATGAAGTCTGGAAGGAACCAAAATGGTCTCGGAATGGGGAGCACTGGTTGGAAGGAGAGAATGTGATGCAAGGGGCGGCGAAGGGCAGATGGGTCGAGGCCGCGAGGGAGGCGTGAGTGGGGGTGGGGGCGGCGAGATGGATGGGAACGGAAGCCTTGTGACAAGAGAGAGGTAAGGGCAAGGGAGTAATTTCCCATGATGCATCCTCCCAAAGCGGAGACTTTCCAAAATTGAGTCTCCTAGCTAGGAATTTCAATGCACTCCTGCGAAGTTGCCGAGAACCCTCGGCAGGCCACAGATCGACCCTTGACCCGGTTATTATGTCGGTAACCGAGGAGGATATTGGGGTGGGGGAAGCTGAATGGATTCGGGGAAAATTAAGCGACGGAGGGCCACTGCAATCCATTTCATTCCCGATTCTGCACATCCCAAATCACCCCCAAAGTTACTCCACTCCTCCGGCTCAGTCAAATGAACAGTTGAAAGCCTGTACACCGGAGCAGACTTGATGCAGAGCGCGTATTCATAATTATTATTTTTTGATAGTAAACCATTTTGGTTGGATACAAAGTTAACACCCCTATATTTCTTAATCTCACCCAAAAGACAACCGGGCACCCCAAAACTTACAGAAATGCTGTTTATTTCCGAATATGTTGTACATTTTCGATCTTTTCATTCCATCAAACATGCCCAACATTCTCCTTCCCCTTTCTCGCCTGCCTAAGGTCCTTCCCTTCAGTCCACTCCACAACGTTCCATTTCATTTCAAAAGGCACTGGATCCTGCCTCCTTTAGATTTATCCCAGCAGCCCTCTCTCCACAGCCACCGTGCCCAGCACTCCCCGGTTTGATTTCCTCCCAACCTGCTTTAACTTTCCCATCCTTCTTCGCATTTCTAAACCCTCCCAATCTACGCCTATCATCCTGCCAGAATGACAATGTCTCTCCACCGTTAAAACCCTCACTCCATGCATCGGTGGTTCTTAAGAATGGCTGCGTGCGGAACATTTTGGGGCTCAATGTTTCTTTTCAAGTTGCTGCGAGCGTCTTCAAGAGCGAAGTAAATTAATGCTTCTTTCGACTGCCATTAAGCAAAGACAGCGAGCAGAAACGTTCAGCTCAATATGTCCCTCACGCAGCCATTCCCGACAATCCCCCTTGCATCCTTATTCGGCATTTCCGACCACT
>NW_027286423.1:0-26149 GCF_022747635.1 Hetaerina americana
AGAATAAAGCCATTTTGGGACCAGAATAAAGCATGTGGGACCAGAATAAAGCATGTGGGACCAGAATAAATCATGCTGGACCAGACTAAGCATTTGGGACCAGAAAGAATCATGCGGGACCTGAATAAAGCGCCACGGCAAACTGGGACCAGTATAAAGCATGTGGGACCAGAATCTCGTGGCATCGCAATGCGGGACCAGGATAAAAATGTGGGACCAGAATTAAGCATGTGGGACCAGATAAAGCATGCTGGACCAGAATAAAGACATGTACGTCCTGAATAAAGCATGTACGATCTGAATAAAGCATGTGCACCAGAATAAAGCATGTGGGACCAGAATAAAGCATGTCGACCAGAATAAAGCATGCTGGACCAGATTTAAGCATATGGGACCAGTATAAAGCATATGGGACCCGAATGAAGCATGCGGGACCTGAATAAAGCATGTGGGACCAGAATATAGCATTTGGGACCAGAATAAAGCATGTGGGACCAGAATAAAGCATTTGGGACCAGAATAAATCATGCTGGACCAGACTTAAGCATGTGGGACCAGAATAAAGCATGCGGGACCTGAATAAAGCGCCACGGCAAATTGGGACCGAAATAGAGCATGCGGAACCAGGATAAAGCATGTGGGACCAGAATAAAGCATGTGGGACCAGAATCTCATTGCATCGCAATGCGGGACCAGGATAAAAATGTGGGACCATAATAAAGCATGTGGGACCAGAATAAAGCATGCTGGACCAGAATAAAGTATGTACGATCTGAATAAAGCATGTGGAAAATAAAGCATATAAGAACAGTATAAAGCATGTGGGACCAGAATAAAGAATGTGGGACCAGAATAAAGCATGTGGGACCAGAATAAAGCATGTGGGACCAGAATAAAGCATGCCGTACAAGAATAAAGCGCCACCGAAAACTGGGATTAGAATAGTGCATGTGGGACCAGAATAAAGCATGTGGGACAAGAATAAAGCATGTACGATCAGAATAAAGCATATGGCACCAGAATAAAGCATATAAGACGAGTGTAAAGCATGTGGGACCAGAATAAAGCCCTTGGGACGAGAATCTAGTGGCATCACAATGCGGGACCAGAATAAAAATGTGGGACCAGAATAAAGCATTTGGGACCAGAATAAAGCATGCTGGACCAGAATAATGCATGTACGATCTGAATAAAGCATGTGGTACCAGAATAAAGCATATAAGACCAGTATAAAGAATTTAGGGACCAGAATAAAAATGTGGGACCAGAATAAAGCATGTGGGACCAGAATAAAACATGCTGGACCAGAATACAGCATATGGGACCAGAATCTAGTGGCATCGCAATGCGGGACCAGATTAAAAATTTGGGAATAGATTAAGCATGTGGGACCAGAATAAAGCATGTGCGATCTGAATAAAACGTATCGGACCAGAATAAAGCATGTGGGACCAGAATCTAGTGGCATCGCAATGTGAGACAAGAATAAAAATGTGGGACCAGAATAAAGCATGTGGGACCAGAATAAAGCATGTATGATCTGAATAAAGCATGTGGCAACAGAATAAAGCATATAAGACCTTTATAAAGCATGTGGGACCAGAATAAAGCATGTAGGACCAGAATATAGCGCCCCGACCAACTGGGACCAGAATACAGCATGCGGGACGAGAATAAAGCATGTGTGACCAGAATAAAGCATGTGGGACCAGAATAAAGCATGTGGGACCAGAATCTAGTGGCATCGCAATGCGGGACCAGAATAAAAATGTGGGACCAGAATAAAGCACGCTGGACCAGAATAAAGCATGTACGGTCTGAATAAAGCATGTCGACCAGAATAAAGCATGTAAGACCAGTAAAAAATATGTGGGACCAGAATAAAGCATGCGGGACCAGAATTAAGCGCCACGGCAAACTGGGACCAGAATAGAGCATGCGGGACCAGAATAAAGCATGTGGGACCAGAATAAAGCATGTGGGACCAGAATAAAGCATGTGGGACCATAATAAAGCATGTGGGACCAGAATAAAGCATGTGGGACCAGAATCTAGTGGCATCGCAATGCGGGACCAGAATAAAAATGTGGGGCCAGAATATAGCATGTAGGACCAGAATAAAGCATGCTGGACCAGATTAAAGCATATGGGACCAGTATAAAGCATGCGGGACCTGAATAAAGCGGCACGGAAACTGGGACCAGAATAGAGCATGCGGGACCAGTATAAAGCATGTGGGACCAGAATAAATCTTGCTGGACCAGAATAAAGCATGTACAATCTGAATAAAGCATGTGGGACCAGAATAAAGCATGTGGAACCAGAATAAATCATGCTGGACCAGAAAAATGCATACTATATGGGACCAGTATAAAGCATGTGGGACCAGAATAAAGCATGCGGGACCTGAATAAAGCGCCACGGCAAACTGGGACCAGAATAGAGCATGCGGGGACCAATATAAAGCATGTGGGACCAGAATAAAGCATGTGGGACCAGAATCTCGTGGCATCGCAATGCGGGACCAGAATAAAAATGTGGGACCAGAATAAAGCATATAAGACCAGTATAAAGAATGTGGGACCAGAATGAGGTATGTGGGACCAGAATAAAGCATGTGGGACCAGAATAAAGCATGTGGGACCAGAATAAAGCATGCTGGACCAGAATAAAGCATATGGGACCAGTATAAAGCATGTTGGACCCGAATAAAGCATGCGTGACCTGAATAAAGCATGTCGGACCAGAATAAAGCATTTGGAAACAGAAAAAAGCATGTGGGACCAGAATAAAGCATGTGGGACCAGAATAAATCATGCTGGACCAGACTAAAGCATGTGGGAGCAGAATAAAGCATGCGGGACCTGAATAAAGTGCCACGGCAAAATGGGACCTGAAAAGAGCATGCGGGACCAGTATAAAGCATGTGGGACCAGAATAAAGCATGTGGGACCAGAATCTCGTGGCATCGCAATGCGGGACCAGGATAAAAATGTGGGACCAGAATAAAGCATGTGGGACCAGAATAAATCATGCTGGACTAGAATAAAGCAAGTTCGATTTGAATAAAGCATGTGGCACCAGAATAAAGCATATAAGACCAATATAAAGCATGTGGGACCAGAATAAAGCATGTGGGACCAGAATAAAGCATGTGGGACCAGAATAAAACATGCAGGACCAGAATTAAGCGCCACCGAAAACTGGGATTATTATACAGCATGTGGGACCAGAATAAAGAATGTGGGACAAGAATGAAGCAAGTGGGCCAGAATAAAGCATGTACGATCAGAATAAAGCATATGGCATCAGAATAAAGCAAATAAGACCAGAAAAAAGCATGTGGGACCAGAATAAAGCATGTGGGACCAGAATAAAGCGCAACGGCAAACTGGGACCAGAATAAAGCATGCGGGACCAGAATAAAGCATGTGGGACCAGAATAAAGCATGTGGGACCAGAATCTAGTGGAATCACAATGCGGGACCAGAATAAAATTGTGGGACCAGAATAGAGAATGTGGGACCAGAATAAAGCATGCTGGACCAGAATAAAGCCCTTGGGACGAGAATCTAGTGGCATCGCAATGCGGGACCAGAATAAAAATGTGGGACCAGAATAAAGCATATGGGACCAAAATAAAGCATGCTGGTCCAGAATAAAGCATGTACGATCTGAATAAAGCATGTAGTACCAGAATCAAGCATATAAGACCAGTATAAAGAATGTTGGGACCAGAATAAAAATGTGGGACCAGAATAAAGCATGTTGGACCAGATAAAGCATGTGGGACCAGAATCTAGTGGCATCGCAATGCGAGACCAGAATAAAAATGTGGGACCAGAATTAAGCATGTGGGACCAGATTAAAGCATGCTGGACCAGAATAAAGCATATGGGACCAGTATAAAGCATTTTGGACCAGAATAAAGCATGCTGGACCAGAATAATGCATGTACGATCTGAATAAAAAATGTGGTACCAGAATAAAGCAATATAAGACCAGTATAAAGAATTTAGGGACCAGAATAAAAAATGTGGGACCAGAATAAAGCATGTGGGACCAGAATAAAGCATGCTGGACCAGAATACAGCATATGGGACCAGAATCTAGTGGCATCGCAATGCGGGACCAGAATAAAAATGTGGGACTAGATGAAGCATGTGGGACCAGAATAAAGCATGTGCGATCTGAATAAAACATATGGGACCAGAATAAAGCATGTGGGACCAGAATCTAGTGGCATCGCAATGTGAGACAAGAATAAAAAATGTGGGACCAGAATAAAGCATGTGGGACCAGAATAAAGCATGTATGATCTGAATAAAGCATGTGGCACCAGAATAAAGCATATAAGACCATTATAAAGCATGTGGGACCAGAATAAAGCATGTAGGACCAGAATAAAGCGCCCCGACCAACTGGGACCAGAATAAAGCATGCGGGACCAGAATAAAGCATGTGGGACCAGAATAAAGCATGTGGGATCAGAATAAAGCATGTGGGACCAGAATCTAGTGGCATCGCAATGCGGGACCAGAATAAAAATGTGGGACCAGAATAAAGCGTTGCTGGACCAGAATAAAGCATGTACGGTCTGAATAAAGCATGTCGACCAGAACAAAGCATGTAAGACCAGTAAAAAATATGTGGGACCAGAATAAAGCACGCGGGACCAGAATAAAGTATGTACGATCTGAATAAAGCATGTGACACCAGAATAAAGCATATAAGAACAGTATAAAGCATGTGGGACCAGAATAAAGAATGTGGGACCAGAATAAAGCATGTGGGACCAGAATAAAGCATGTGGGACCAGAATAAAGCATGCCGTACAAGAATAAAGCGCCACCGAAAACTGGGATTAGAATAGTGCATGTGGAACCAGAATAAAGCATGTGGGACAAGAATAAAGCATGTACGATCAGAATAAAGCATATGGCACCAGAATAAAGCATATAAGACGAGTGTAAAGCATGTGGGACCAGAATAAAGCCCTTGGGACGAGAATCTAGTGGCATCACAATGCGGGACCAGAATAAAAATGTGGGACCAGAATAAAGCATTTGGGACCAGAATAAAGCATGGCTGGACCAGAATAATGCATGTACGATCTGAATAAAGCATGTGGTACCAGAATAAAGCATATAAGACCAGTATAAAGAATTTAGGGACCAGAATAAAAATGTGGGACCAGAATAAAGCATGTGGGACCAGAATAAAGCATGCTGGACCAGAATACAGCATATGGGACCAGAATCTAGTGGCATCGCAATGCGGGACCAGATTAAAAATTTGGGAATAGATTAAGCATGTGGGACCAGAATAAAGCATGTGCGATCTGAATAAAACGTATCGGACCAGAATAAAGCATGTGGGACCAGAATCTAGTGGCATCGCAATGTGAGACAAGAATAAAAATGTGGGACCAGAATGAAGCATGTGTGACCAGAATTAAGCGCCACCGAAAACTGGGATTATTATACAGCATGTGGGACCAGAATAAAGAATGTGGGACAAGAATGAAGCAAGTGGGCCAGAATAAAGCATGTACGATCAGAATAAAGCATATGGGTCAGAATAAAGCAAATAAGACCAGAATAAAGCATGTGGGACGGAAATAAAGCATTTGGGACCAGAATAAAGCGCAACGGCAAACTGGGACCAGAATAAAGCATGCGGGACCAGAATAAAGCATGTGGGACCAGAATAAAGCATGTGGGACCAGAATCTAGTGGAATCACAATGCGGGACCAGAATAAAATTGTGGGACCAGAATAAAGAATGTGGGACCAGAATAAAGCATGCTGGACCAGAATAAAGCCCTTGGGACGAGAATCTAGTGGCATCGCAATGCGGGACCAGAATAAAAATGTGGGACCAGAATAAAGCATATGGGACCAAAATAAAGCATGCTGGTCCAGAACAAAGCATGTACGATCTGAATAAAGCATGTAGTACCAGAATCATGCATATAAGACCAGTATAAAGAATGTTGGGACCAGAATAAAAATGTGGGACCAGAATAAAGCATGTTGGACCAGATAAAGCATGTGGGACCAGAATCTAGTGGCATCGCAATGCGAGACCAGAATAAAAATGTGGGACCAGAATAAAGCATGTGGGCCCAGAATAAAGCATGCTGGACCAGAATAAAGCATATGGGACCAGTATAAAGCATTTTGGACCAGAATAAAGCATGCTGGACCAGAATAATGCATGTACGATCTGAATAAAAAATGTGGTACCAGAATAAAGCAATATAAGACCAGTATAAAGAATTTAGGGACCAGAATAAAAATGTGGGACCAGAATAAAGCATGTGGGACCAGAATAAAGCATGCTGGACAAAAATACAGCATATGGGACCAGAATCTAGTGGCATCGCAATGCGGGACCAGAATAAAAATGTGGGACTAGATTAAGCATGTGGGACCAGAATAAAGCATGTGCGATCTGAATAAAACATATGGGACCAGAATAAAGCATGTGGGACCAGAATCTAGTGGCATCGCAATGTGAGACAAGAATAAAAATGTGGGACCAGAATAAAGCATGTGGGACCAGAATAAAGCATGTATGATCTGAATAAAGCATGTGGCACCAGAATAAAGCATATAAGACCATTATAAAGCATGTGGGACCAGAATAAAGCATGTAGGACCAGAATAAAGCGCCCCGACCAACTGGGACCAGAATAAAGCATGCGGGACCAGAATAAAGCATGTGGGACCACAATAAAGCATGTGGGATCAGAATAAACCATGTGGGACCAGAATCTAGTGGCATCGCAATGCGGGACCAGAATAAAAATGTGGGACCAGAATAAAGCGTGCTGGACCAGAATAAAGCATGTACGGTCTGAATAAAACATGTCGACCAGAACAAAGCATGTAAGACCAGTAAAAAATATGTGGGACCAGAATAAAGCATGCGGGACCAGAATTAAGCGCCACGGCAAACTGGGACCAGAATAGAGCATGCGGGACCAGAATAAAGCATGTGGGACCAGAATAAAGCATGTGGGACCTGAATAAAGCATGTGGGACCAGAATAAAGCATGTGGGACAGAAATCTAGTGGCATCGCAATGCGGGACCAGAATAAAAATGTTAGGCCAGAATAGGGCATGTAGGACCAGAATAAAGCATGCTGGACCAGAATAAAGCATATGGGACCAGTATAAAGCATGCGGGACCTGAATAAAGCGGCACGGAAACTGGGACCAGAATAGAGCATGCGGGACCAGTATAAAGCATGTGGGACAAGAATAAATCATGCTGGACCAGAATAAAGCATGTACAATCTGAATAAAGCATGTGGGACCAGAATAAAGCATGTGGGACCAGAATAAATCATGCTGGACCAGAATAATGCATACTATATGGGACCAGTATAAAGCATGTGGCACCAGAATAAAGCATGCGGGACCTGAATAAAGCGCCACGGCAAACTGGGACCAGAATAGAGCATGCGGGACCAGTATAAAGCATGTGGGACCAGAATAAAGCATGTGGGACCAGAATAAAGCATGTGGGACCAGAATCTCGTGGCATCGCAATGCGGGACCAGAATAAAAATGTGGGACCAGAATAAAGCATGTGGGACCAGAATAAAGCATGTGGGACCAGAATAAGGCATGTGGGACCAGAATAAAGCATGCTGGAGCAGAATAAAGCATATGGGACCAGTATAAAGCATGTTGGACCCGAATAAAGCATGCGTGACCTGAATCAAGCATGTCGGACCAGAATAAAGCATTTGGGAACAGAAAAAAGCATGTGGGACCAGAATAAAGCATGTGGGACCAGAATAAATCATGCTGGACCAGACTAAAGCATGTGGGACCAGAATTAAGCATGCGGGACCTGAATTAAGCGCCACGGCAAGCTGGGACCAGAATAGAGCATGCGGGACCAGTATAAAGCATGTGGGACCAGAATAAAGCAAGTGGGACCAGAATCTCGTGGCATCGCAATGCGGGACCAGGATAAAAATGTGGGACCAGAATAAAGCATGTGGGACCAGAATAAAGCATGTGGGACCAGAATAAGGCATGTGGGACCAGAATAAAGCATGCTGGAGCAGAATAAAGCATATGGGACCAGTATAAAGCATGTTGGACCCGAATAAAGCATGCGTGACCTGAATCAAGCATGTCGGACCAGAATAAAGCATTTGGGAACAGAAAAAAGCATGTGGGACCAGAATAAAGCATGTGGGACCAGAATAAATCATGCTGGACCAGACTAAAGCATGTGGGACCAGAATTAAGCATGCGGGACCTGAATTAAGCGCCACGGCAAGCTGGGACCAGAATAGAGCATGCGGGACCAGTATAAAGCATGTGGGACCAGAATAAAGCAAGTGGGACCAGAATCTCGTGGCATCGCAATGCGGGACCAGGATAAAAATGTGGGACCAGAATAAAGCACGTGGGACCAGAATAAATCATGCTGGACCAGAATAAAGCATGTTCGATCTGAATAAAGCATGTGGCACCAGAATAAAGCATATAAGACCAATATAAAGCATGTGGGACCAGAATAAAGCATGTGGGACCAGAATAAAGCATGTGGGACCAGAATAAAACATGCAGGACCAGAATTAAGCGCCACCGAAAACTGGGATTAGAATACAGCATGTGGGACCAGAATAAAGCATGTGGGACAAGAATGAAGCAAGTGGGCCAGAATAAAGCATGTACGATCAGAATAAAGCATATGGCATCAGAATAAAGCATATAAGACCAGAATAAAACATGTGGGACCAGAATAAAGGATGTGGGACCAGAATAAAGCACAACGTTAAACTGGGACCAGAATAAAGCATGCGGGACCAGAATAAAGCATGTGGGACCAGAATAAAGCATGTGGGACCAGAATCTAGTGGAATCACAATGCGGGACCAGAATAAAATTGTGGGACCAGAATAAAGCATGTGGGACCAGAATAAAGCATGCTGGACCAGAATAAAGCCCTTGGGACGAGAATCCAGTGGCATCGCAATGCGGGACTAGAATAAAAATGTGGGACCAGAATAAAGCATATGGGACCAAAATAAAGCATGCTGGTCCAGAATAAAGCATGTTCGATCTGAATAAAGCATGTGGTACCAGAATCAAGCATATAAGACCAGTATAAAGAATGTTGGGACCAGAATAAATATTTGGGACCAGAATAAAGCATGTTGGACCAGATAAAGCATGTGGGACCAGAATCTAGTGGCATCGCAATGCGAGACCAGAATAAAAATGTGGGACCAGAATAAAGCATGTGGGACGAGAATAAAGCATGCTGGACCAGAATAAAGCATATGGGACCAGTATAAAGCATGTGGTACCAGAATAAAGCATGTTGGACCAGAATAAAGCATATGGGACCAGTATAAAGCATGTGGGACCAGATTAAAGCATGCGGGACCTGAATAAAGCGCCACGGCTAACTGGGAGCAGAATAGAGCATGCGGGACCAGTATAAAGCATGTGGGACCAGAATAAAATATGTGGGACCAGAATCTAGTGGCATCGCAATGCGGGACCAGAAAAAAAATATGGGACCAGAATAAAGCATGTGGGACCAGAATAAAGAATGCTGGACCAGAATAAAGCATGTACGATCTGAATAAAGCATGTGGCACCAGAATAAAGCATATAAGACCAGTATAAAGAATGTGGGACCAGAATAAAGCATGTGGGACGAGAATAAAGCATGTGGGACCAGAATAAAGCATGTAGGACTAGAATAAAACATGCTGGACCAGAATAAAGCATATGGGACCAGTATAAAGCATGTGGGACCCGAATAAAGCATGCGGGACCTGAATAAAGCATGTGGGGCCAGAATAAAGCATTTGGGACCAGAATAAAGCATGTGGGACCAGAATAAAGCATGTGGGACCAGAATAAATCATGCTGGACCAGACTAAAGCATTTGGGACCAGAAGAAATCATGCGGGACCTGAATAAAGCGCCACGGCAAACTGGGACCAGTATAAAGCATGTGGGACCAGAATCTCGTGGCATCGCAATGCGGGACCAGGATAAAAATGTGGGACCAGAATTAAGCATGTGGGACCAGAATAAAGCATGCTGGACCAGAATAAAGCATGTACGTCCTGAATAAAGCATGTACGATCTGAATAAAGCATGTGGCACCAGAATAAAGCATGTGGGACCAGAATAAAGCATGTCGGACCAGAATAAAGCATGCTGGACCAGATTTAAGCATATGGGACCAGTATAAAGCATATGGGACCCGAATGAAGCATGCGGGACCTGAATAAAGCATGTGGGACCAGAATATAGCATTTGGGACCAGAATAAAGCATGTGGGACCAGAATAAAGCATTTGGGACCAGAATAAATCATGCTGGACCAGACTTAAGCATGTGGGACCAGAATAAAGCATGCGGGACCTGAATAAAGCGCCACGGCAAATTGGGACCGAAATAGAGCATGCGGAACCAGGATAAAGCATGTGGGACCAGAATAAAGCATGTGGGACCAGAATCTCATTGCATCGCAATGCGGGACCAGGATAAAAATGTGGGACCATAATAAAGCATGTGGGACCAGAATAAAGCATGCTGGACCAGAATAAAGTATGTACGATCTGAATAAAGCATGTGGAACCAGAATAAAGCATATAAGAACAGTATAAAGCATGTGAGACCAGAATAAAGAATGTGGGACCAGAATAAAGCATGTGGGACCAGAATAAAGCATGCCGTACAAGAATAAAGCGCCACCGAAAACTGGGATTAGAATAGTGCATGTGGGACCAGAATAAAGCATGTGGGACAAGAATAAAGCATGTACGATCAGAATAAAGCATATGGCACCAGAATAAAGCATATAAGACGAGTGTAAAGCATGTGGGACCAGAATAAAGCCCTTGGGACGAGAATCTAGTGGCATCACAATGCGGGACCAGAATAAAAATGTGGGACCAGAATAAAGCATTTGGGACCAGAATAAAGCATGCTGGACCAGAATAATGCATGTACGATCTGAATAAAGCATGTGGTACCAGAATAAAGCATATAAGACCAGTATAAAGAATTTAGGGACCAGAATAAAAATGTGGGACCAGAATAAAGCATGTGGGACCAGAATAAAGCATGCTGGACCAGAATACAGCATATGGGACCAGAATCTAGTGGCATCGCAATGCGGGACCAGATTAAAAATTTGGGAATAGATTAAGCATGTGGGACCAGAATAAAGCATGTGCGATCTGAATAAAACGTATCGGACCAGAATAAAGCATGTGGGACCAGAATCAAGTGGCATCGCAATGTGAGACAAGAATAAAAATGTGGGACCAGAATAAAGCATGTGGGACCAGAATAAAGCATGTATGATCTGAATAAAGCATGTGGCAACAGAATAAAGCATATAAGACCTTTATAAAGCATGTGGGACCAGAATAAAGCATGTAGGACCAGAATATAGCGCCCCGACCAACTGGGACCAGAATACAGCATGCGGGACGAGAATAAAGCATGTGTGACCAGAATAAAGCATGTGGGACCAGAATAAAGCATGTGGGACCAGAATCTAGTGGCATCGCAATGCGGGACCAGAATAAAAATGTGGGACCAGAATAAAGCACGCTGGACCAGAATAAAGCAAGTACGGTCTGAATAAAGCATGTCGACCAGAATAAAGCATGTAAGACCAGTAAAAAATATGTGGGACCAGAATAAAGCATGCGGGACCAGAATTAAGCGCCACGGCAAACTGGGACCAGAATAGAGCATGCGGGACCAGAATAAAGCATGTGGGACCAGAATAAAGCATGTGGGACCAGAATAAAGCATGTGGGACCATAATAAAGCATGTGGGACCAGAATAAAGCATGTGGGACCAGAATCTAGTGGCATCGCAATGCGGGACCAGAATAAAAATGTGGGGCCAGAATATAGCATGTAGGACCAGAATAAAGCATGCTGGACCAGATTAAAGCATATGGGACCAGTATAAAGCATGCGGGACCTGAATAAAGCGGCACGGAAACTGGGACCAGAATAGAGCATGCGGGACCAGTATAAAGCATGTGGGACCAGAATAAATCTTGCTGGACCAGAATAAAGCATGTACAATCTGAATAAAGCATGTGGGACCAGAATAAAGCATGTGGAACCAGAATAAATCATGCTGGACCAGAAAAATGCATACTATATGGGACCAGTATAAAGCATGTGGGACCAGAATAAAGCATGCGGGACCTGAATAAAGCGCCACGGCAAACTGGGACCAGAATAGAGCATGCGGGACCAATATAAAGCATGTGGGACCAGAATAAAGCATGTGGGACCAGAATCTCGTGGCATCGCAATGCGGGACCAGAATAAAAATGTGGGACCAGAATAAAGCATATAAGACCAGTATAAAGAATGTGGGACCAGAATGAGGTATGTGGGACCAGAATAAAGCATGTGGGACCAGAATAAAGCATGTGGGACCAGAATAAAGCATGCTGGACCAGAATAAAGCATATGGGACCAGTATAAAGCATGTTGGACCCGAATAAAGCATGCGTGACCTGAATAAAGCATGTCGGACCAGAATAAAGCATTTGGAAACAGAAAAAAGCATGTGGGACCAGAATAAAGCATGTGGGACCAGAATAAATCATGCTGGACCAGACTAAAGCATGTGGGAGCAGAATAAAGCATGCGGGACCTGAATAAAGTGCCACGGCAAAATGGGACCTGAAAAGAGCATGCGGGACCAGTATAAAGCATGTGGGACCAGAATAAAGCATGTGGGACCAGAATCTCGTGGCATCGCAATGCGGGACCAGGATAAAAATGTGGGACCAGAATAAAGCATGTGGGACCAGAATAAATCATGCTGGACTAGAATAAAGCAAGTTCGATTTGAATAAAGCATGTGGCACCAGAATAAAGCATATAAGACCAATATAAAGCATGTGGGACCAGAATAAAGCATGTGGGACCAGAATAAAGCATGTGGGACCAGAATAAAACATGCAGGACTAGAATTAAGCGCCACCGAAAACTGGGATTATTATACAGCATGTGGGACCAGAATAAAGAATGTGGGACAAGAATGAAGCAAGTGGGCCAGAATAAAGCATGTACGATCAGAATAAAGCATATGGCATCAGAATAAAGCAAATAAGACCAGAAAAAAGCATGTGGGACCAGAATAAAGCATGTGGGACCAGAATAAAGCGCAACGGCAAACTGGGACCAGAATAAAGCATGCGGGACCAGAATAAAGCATGTGGGACCAGAATAAAGCATGTGGGACCAGAATCTAGTGGAATCACAATGCGGGACCAGAATAAAATTGTGGGACCAGAATAGAGAATGTGGGACCAGAATAAAGCATGCTGGACCAGAATAAAGCCCTTGGGACGAGAATCTAGTGGCATCGCAATGCGGGACCAGAATAAAAATGTGGGACCAGAATAAAGCATATGGGACCAAAATAAAGCATGCTGGTCCAGAATAAAGCATTTACGATCTGAATAAAGCATGTAGTACCAGAATCAAGCATATAAGACCAGTATAAAGAATGTTGGGACCAGAATAAAAATGTGGGACCAGAATAAAGCATGTTGGACCAGATAAAGCATGTGGGACCAGAATCTAGTGGCATCGCAATGCGAGACCAGAATAAAAATGTGGGACCAGAATAAAGCATGTGGGACCAGATTAAAGCATGCTGGACCAGAATAAAGCATATGGGACCAGTATAAAGCATTTTGGACCAGAATAAAGCATGCTGGACCAGAATAATGCATGTACGATCTGAATAAAAAATGTGGTACCAGAATAAAGCAATATAAGACCAGTATAAAGAATTTAGGGACCAGAATAAAAATGTGGGACCAGAATAAAGCATGTGGGACCAGAATAAAGCATGCTGGACCAGAATACAGCATATGGGACCAGAATCTAGTGGCATCGCAATGCGGGACCAGAATAAAAATGTGGGACTAGATGAAGCATGTGGGACCAGAATAAAGCATGTGCGATCTGAATAAAACATATGGGACCAGAATAAAGCATGTGGGACCAGAATCTAGTGGCATCGCAATGTGAGACAAGAATAAAAATGTGGGACCAGAATAAAGCATGTGGGACCAGAATAAAGCATGTATGATCTGAATAAAGCATGTGGCACCAGAATAAAGCATATAAGACCATTATAAAGCATGTGGGACCAGAATAAAGCATGTAGGACCAGAATAAAGCGCCCCGACCAACTGGGACCAGAATAAAGCATGCGGGACCAGAATAAAGCATGTGGGACCAGAATAAAGCATGTGGGATCAGAATAAAGCATGTGGGACCAGAATCTAGTGGCATCGCAATGCGGGACCAGAATAAAAATGTGGGACCAGAATAAAGCGTGCTGGACCAGAATAAAGCATGTACGGTCTGAATAAAGCATGTCGACCAGAACAAAGCATGTAAGACCAGTAAAAAATATGTGGGACCAGAATAAAGCATGCGGGACCAGAATAAAGTATGTACGATCTGAATAAAGCATGTGACACCAGAATAAAGCATATAAGAACAGTATAAAGCATGTGGGACCAGAATAAAGAATGTGGGACCAGAATAAAGCATGTGGGACCAGAATAAAGCATGTGGGACCAGAATAAAGCATGCCGTACAAGAATAAAGCGCCACCGAAAACTGGGATTAGAATAGTGCATGTGGGACCAGAATAAAGCATGTGGGACAAGAATAAAGCATGTACGATCAGAATAAAGCATATGGCACCAGAATAAAGCATATAAGACGAGTGTAAAGCATGTGGGACCAGAATAAAGCCCTTGGGACGAGAATCTAGTGGCATCACAATGCGGGACCAGAATAAAAATGTGGGACCAGAATAAAGCATTTGGGACCAGAATAAAGCATGCTGGACCAGAATAATGCATGTACGATCTGAATAAAGCATGTGGTACCAGAATAAAGCATATAAGACCAGTATAAAGAATTTAGGGACCAGAATAAAAATGTGGGACCAGAATAAAGCATGTGGGACCAGAATAAAGCATGCTGGACCAGAATACAGCATATGGGACCAGAATCTAGTGGCATCGCAATGCGGGACCAGATTAAAAATTTGGGAATAGATTAAGCATGTGGGACCAGAATAAAGCATGTGCGATCTGAATAAAACGTATCGGACCAGAATAAAGCATGTGGGACCAGAATCTAGTGGCATCGCAATGTGAGACAAGAATAAAAATGTGGGACCAGAATAAAGCATGTGGGACCAGAATAAAGCATGTATGATCTGAATAAAGCATGTGGCAACAGAATAAAGCATATAAGACCTTTATAAAGCATGTGGGACCAGAATAAAGCATGTAGGACCAGAATATAGCGCCCCGACCAACTGGGACCAGAATACAGCATGCGGGACGAGAATAAAGCATGTGTGACCAGAATAAAGCATGTGGGACCAGAATAAAGCATGTGGGACCAGAATCTAGTGGCATCGCAATGCGGGACCAGAATAAAAATGTGGGACCAGAATAAAGCACGCTGGACCAGAATAAAGCATGTACGGTCTGAATAAAGCATGTCGACCAGAATAAAGCATGTAAGACCAGTAAAAAATATGTGGGACCAGAATAAAGCATGCGGGACCAGAATTAAGCGCCACGGCAAACTGGGACCAGAATAGAGCATGCGGGACCAGAATAAAGCATGTGGGACCAGAATAAAGCATGTGGGACCAGAATAAAGCATGTGGGACCAAAATAAAGCATGTGGGACCAGAATAAAGCATGTGGGACCAGAATCTAGTGGCATCGCAATGCGGGACCAGAATAAAAATGTGGGGCCAGAATATAGCATGTAGGACCAGAATAAAGCATGCTGGACCAGATTAAAGCATATGGGACCAGTATAAAGCATGCGGGACCTGAATAAAGCGGCACGGAAACTGGGACCAGAATAGAGCATGCGGGACCAGTATAAAGCATGTGGGACCAGAATAAATCTTGCTGGACCAGAATAAAGCATGTACAATCTGAATAAAGCATGTGGGACCAGAATAAAGCATGTGGAACCAGAATAAATCATGCTGGACCAGAAAAATGCATACTATATGGGACCAGTATAAAGCATGTGGGACCAGAATAAAGCATGCGGGACCTGAATAAAGCGCCACGGCAAACTGGGACCAGAATAGAGCATGCGGGACCAATATAAAGCATGTGGGACCAGAATAAAGCATGTGGGACCAGAATCTCGTGGCATCGCAATGCGGGACCAGAATAAAAATGTGGGACCAGAATAAAGCATATAAGACCAGTATAAAGAATGTGGGACCAGAATGAGGTATGTGGGACCAGAATAAAGCATGTGGGACCAGAATAAAGCATGTGGGACCAGAATAAAGCATGCTGGACCAGAATAAAGCATATGGGACCAGTATAAAGCATGTTGGACCCGAATAAAGCATGCGTGACCTGAATAAAGCATGTCGGACCAGAATAAAGCATTTGGAAACAGAAAAAAGCATGTGGGACCAGAATAAAGCATGTGGGACCAGAATAAATCATGCTGGACCAGACTAAAGCATGTGGGAGCAGAATAAAGCATGCGGGACCTGAATAAAGTGCCACGGCAAAATGGGACCTGAAAAGAGCATGCGGGACCAGTATAAAGCATGTGGGACCAGAATAAAGCATGTGGGACCAGAATCTCGTGGCATCGCAATGCGGGACCAGGATAAAAATGTGGGACCAGAATAAAGCATGTGGGACCAGAATAAATCATGCTGGACTAGAATAAAGCAAGTTCGATTTGAATAAAGCATGTGGCACCAGAATAAAGCATATAAGACCAATATAAAGCATGTGGGACCAGAATAAAGCATGTGGGACCAGAATAAAGCATGTGGGACCAGAATAAAACATGCAGGACCAGAATTAAGCGCCACCGAAAACTGGGATTATTATACAGCATGTGGGACCAGAATAAAGAATGTGGGACAAGAATGAAGCAAGTGGGCCAGAATAAAGCATGTACGATCAGAATAAAGCATATGGCATCAGAATAAAGCAAATAAGACCAGAAAAAAGCATGTGGGACCAGAATAAAGCATGTGGGACCAGAATAAAGCGCAACGGCAAACTGGGACCAGAATAAAGCATGCGGGACCAGAATAAAGCATGTGGGACCAGAATAAAGCATGTGGGACCAGAATCTAGTGGAATCACAATGCGGGACCAGAATAAAATTGTGGGACCAGAATAGAGAATGTGGGACCAGAATAAAGCATGCTGGACCAGAATAAAGCCCTTGGGACGAGAATCTAGTGGCATCGCAATGCGGGACCAGAATAAAAATGTGGGACCAGAATAAAGCATATGGGACCAAAATAAAGCATGCTGGTCCAGAATAAAGCATGTACGATCTGAATAAAGCATGTAGTACCAGAATCAAGCATATAAGACCAGTATAAAGAATGTTGGGACCAGAATAAAAATGTGGGACCAGAATAAAGCATGTTGGACCAGATAAAGCATGTGGGACCAGAATCTAGTGGCATCGCAATGCGAGACCAGAATAAAAATGTGGGACCAGAATAAAGCATGTGGGACCAGATTAAAGCATGCTGGACCAGAATAAAGCATATGGGACCAGTATAAAGCATTTTGGACCAGAATAAAGCATGCTGGACCAGAATAATGCATGTACGATCTGAATAAAAAATGTGGTACCAGAATAAAGCAATATAAGACCAGTATAAAGAATTTAAGGACCAGAATAAAAATGTGGGACCAGAATAAAGCATGTGGGACCAGAATAAAGCATGCTGGACCAGAATACAGCATATGGGACCAGAATCTAGTGGCATCGCAATGCGGGACCAGAATAAAAATGTGGGACTAGATGAAGCATGTGGGACCAGAATAAAGCATGTGCGATCTGAATAAAACATATGGGACCAGAATAAAGCATGTGGGACCAGAATCTAGTGGCATCGCAATGTGAGACAAGAATAAAAATGTGGGACCAGAATAAAGCATGTGGGACCAGAATAAAGCATGTATGATCTGAATAAAGCATGTGGCACCAGAATAAAGCATATAAGACCATTATAAAGCATGTGGGACCAGAATAAAGCATGTAGGACCAGAATAAAGCGCCCCGACCAACTGGGACCAGAATAAAGCATGCGGGACCAGAATAAAGCATGTGGGATCAGAATAAAGCATGTGGGACCAGAATCTAGTGGCATCGCAATGCGGGACCAGAATAAAAATGTGGGACCAGAATAAAGCGTGCTGGACCAGAATAAAGCATGTACGGTCTGAATAAAGCATGTCGACCAGAACAAAGCATGTAAGACCAGTAAAAAATATGTGGGACCAGAATAAAGCATGCGGGACCAGAATTAAGCGCCACGGCTAACTGGGACCAGAATAGAGCATGCGGGACCAGAATAAAGCATGTGGGACCAGAATAAAGCATGTGGGACCAGAATAAAGCATGTGGGACCAGAATAAAGCATGTGGGACCAGAATCTAGTGGCATCGCAATGCGGGACCAGAATAAAAATGTTAGGCCAGAATAAAGCATGTAGGACCAGAATAAAGCATGCTGGACCAGAATAAAGCATATGGGACCAGTATAAAGCATGCGGGACCTGAATAAAGCGGCACGGAAACTGGGACCAGAATAGAGCATGCAGGACCAGTATAAAGCATGTGGGACCAGAATAAATCATGCTGGACCAGAATTAAGCATGTACAATCTGAATAAAGCATGTGGGACCAGAATAAAGCATGTGGGACCAGAATAAATCATGCTGGACCAGAATAATGCATACTATATGGGACCAGTATAAAGCATGTGGCACCAGAATAAAGCATGCGGGACAAGAATTAAGCGCCACGGCAAACTGGGACCAGAATAGAGCATGCGGGACCAGAATAAAGCATGTGGGACCAGAATAAAGCATGTGGGACCAGAATAAAGCATGTTGGACCAGAATAAAGCATGTGGGACCAGAATAAAGCATGTGGGACCAGAATCTCGTGGCATCGCAATGCGGGACCAGATTAAAAATGTGGGACCAGAATAAAGCATGTGGGACCAGAATAAAGCATGCTGGACCAGAATAAAGCATGTACGATCTGAATAAAGCATGTACGATCTGAATAAAGCATGTGGCCCCAGAATAAAGCATATAAGACCAGTATAAAGAATGTGGGACCAGAATGAGGTATGTGGGACCAGAATAAAGCATGTGGGACCAGAATAAAGCATGTGGGACCAGAATAAAGCATGCTGGACAAGAATAAAGCATATGGGACCAGTATAAAGCATGTTGGACCCGAATAAAGCATGCGTGACCTGAATAAAGCATGTCGGACCAGAATAAAGCATTTGGAAACAGAAAAAAGCATGTGGGACCAGAATAAAGCATGTGGGACCAGAATAAATCATGCTGGACCAGACTAAAGCATGTGGGAGCAGAATAAAGCATGCGGGACCTGAATAAAGAGCCACGGCAAAATGGGACCTGAATAGAGCATGCGGGACCAGTATAAAGCATGTGGGACCAGAATAAAGCATGTGGGACCAGAATCTCGTGGCATCGCAATGCGGGACCAGGATAAAAATGTGGGACCAGAATAAAGCATTTGGGACCAGAATAAATCATGCTGGTCTAGAATAAAGCAAGTTCGATTTGAATAAAGCATGTGGCACCAGAATAAAGCATATAAGACCAATATAAAGCATGTGGGACCAGAATAAAGCATGTGGGACCAGAATAAAGCATGTGGGACCAGAATAAAACATGCAGGACCAGAATTAAGCGCCACCGAAAACTGGGATTATTATACAGCATGTGGGACCAGAATAAAGAATGTGGGACAAGAATGAAGCAACTGGGCCAGAATAAAGCATGTACGATCAGAATAAAGCATATGGGTCAGAATAAAGCAAATAAGACCAGAATAAAGCATGTGGGACCAGAATAAAGCATTTGGGACCAGAATAAAGCGCAACGGCAAACTGGGACCAGAATAAAGCATGCGGGACCAGAATAAAGCATGTGGGACCAGAATAAAGCATGTGGGACCAGAATCTAGTGGAATCACAATGCGGGACCAGAATAAAATTGTGGGACCAGAATAAAGAATGTGGGACCAGAATAAAGCATGCTGGACCAGAATAAAGCCCTTGGGACGAGAATCTAGTGGCATCGCAATGCGGGACCAGAATAAAAATGTGGGACCAGAATAAAGCATATGGGACCAAAATAAAGCATGCTGGTCCAGAACAAAGCATGTACGATCTGAATAAAGCATGTAGTACCAGAATCATGCATATAAGACCAGTATAAAGAATGTTGGGACCAGAATAAAAATGTGGGACCAGAATAAAGCATGTTGGACCAGATAAAGCATGTGGGACCAGAATCTAGTGGCATCGCAATGCGAGACCAGAATAAAAATGTGGGACCAGAATAAAGCATGTGGGACCAGAATAAAGCATGCTGGACCAGAATAAAGCATATGGGACCAGTATAAAGCATTTTGGACCAGAATAAAGCATGCTGGACCAGAATAATGCATGTACGATCTGAATAAAAAATGTGGTACCAGAATAAAGCAATATAAGACCAGTATAAAGAATTTAGGGACCAGAATAAAAATGTGGGACCAGAATAAAGCATGTGGGACCAGAATAAAGCATGCTGGACCAGAATACAGCATATGGGACCAGAATCTAGTGGCATCGCAATGCGGGACCAGAATAAAAATGTGGGACTAGATTAAGCATGTGGGACCAGAATAAAGCATGTGCGATCTGAATAAAACATATGGGACCAGAATAAAGCATGTGGGACCAGAATCTAGTGGCATCGCAATGTGAGACAAGAATAAAAATGTGGGACCAGAATAAAGCATGTGGGACCAGAATAAAGCATGTATGATCTGAATAAAGCATGTGGCACCAGAATAAAGCATATAAGACCATTATAAAGCATGTGGGACCAGAATAAAGCATGTAGGACCAGAATAAAGCGCCCCGACCAACTGGGACCAGAATAAAGCATGCGGGACCAGAATAAAGCATGTGGGACCACAATAAAGCATGTGGGATCAGAATAAAGCATGTGGGACCAGAATCTAGTGGCATCGCAATGCGGGACCAGAATAAAAATGTGGGACCAGAATAAAGCGTGCTGGACCAGAATAAAGCATGTACGGTCTGAATAAAGCATGTCGACCAGAACAATGCATGTAAGACCAGTAAAAAATATGTGGGACCAGAATAAAGCATGCGGGACCAGAATTAAGCGCCACGGCAAACTGGGACCAGAATAGAGCATGCGGGACCAGAATAAAGCATGTGGGACCAGAATAAAGCATGTGGGACCAGAATAAAGCATGTGGGACCAGAATAAAGCATGTGGGACAGAAATCTAGTGGCATCGCAATGCGGGACCAGAATAAAAATGTTAGGCCAGAATAGGGCATGTAGGACCAGAATAAAGCATGCTGGACCAGAATAAAGCATATGGGACCAGTATAAAGCATGCGGGACCTGAATAAAGCGGCACGGAAACTGGGACCAGAATAGAGCATGCGGGACCAGTATAAAGCATGTGGGACAAGAATAAATCATGCTGGACCAGAATAAAGCATGTACAATCTGAATAAAGCATGTGGGACCAGAATAAAGCATGTGGGACCAGAATAAATCATGCTGGACCAGAATAATGCATACTATATGGGACCAGTATAAAGCATGTGGCACCAGAATAAAGCATGCGGGACCTGAATAAAGCGCCACGGCAAACTGGGACCAGAATAGAGCATGCGGGACCAGTATAAAGCATGTGGGACCAGAATAAAGCATGTGGGACCAGAATAAAGCATGTGGGACCAGAATCTCGTGGCATCGCAATGCGGGACCAGAATAAAAATGTGGGACCAGAATAAAGCATGTGGGACCAGAATAAAGCATGTGGGACCAGAATAAGGCATGTGGGACCAGAATAAAGCATGCTGGAGCAGAATAAAGCATATGGGACCAGTATAAAGCATGTTGGACCCGAATAAAGCATGCGTGACCTGAATCAAGCATGTCGGACCAGAATAAAGCATTTGGGAACAGAAAAAAGCATGTGGGACCAGAATAAAGCATGTGGGACCAGAATAAATCATGCTGGACCAGACTAAAGCATGTGGGACCAGAATTAAGCATGCGGGACCTGAATTAAGCGCCACGGCAAGCTGGGACCAGAATAGAGCATGCGGGACCAGTATAAAGCATGTGGGACCAGAATAAAGCAAGTGGGACCAGAATCTCGTGGCATCGCAATGCGGGACCAGGATAAAAATGTGGGACCAGAATAAAGCACGTGGGACCAGAATAAATCATGCTGGACCAGAATAAAGCATGTTCGATCTGAATAAAGCATGTGGCACCAGAATAAAGCATATAAGACCAATATAAAGCATGTGGGACCAGAATAAAGCATGTGGGACCAGAATAAAGCATGTGGGACCAGAATAAAACATGCAGGACCAGAATTAAGCGCCACCGAAAACTGGGATTAGAATACAGCATGTGGGACCAGAATAAAGCATGTGGGACAAGAATGAAGCAAGTGGGCCAGAATAAAGCATGTACGATCAGAATAAAGCATATGGCATCAGAATAAAGCATATAAGACCAGAATAAAACATGTGGGACCAGAATAAAGGATGTGGGACCAGAATAAAGCACAACGTTAAACTGGGACCAGAATAAAGCATGCGGGACCAGAATAAAGCATGTGGGACCAGAATAAAGCATGTGGGACCAGAATCTAGTGGAATCACAATGCGGGACCAGAATAAAATTGTGGGACCAGAATAAAGCATGTGGGACCAGAATAAAGCATGCTGGACCAGAATAAAGCCCTTGGGACGAGAATCCAGTGGCATCGCAATGCGGGACTAGAATAAAAATGTGGGACCAGAATAAAGCATATGGGACCAAAATAAAGCATGCTGGTCCAGAATAAAGCATGTTCGATCTGAATAAAGCATGTGGTACCAGAATCAAGCATATAAGACCAGTATAAAGAATGTTGGGACCAGAATAAATATTTGGGACCAGAATAAAGCATGTTGGACCAGATAAAGCATGTGGGACCAGAATCTAGTGGCATCGCAATGCGAGACCAGAATAAAAATGTGGGACCAGAATAAAGCATGTGGGACGAGAATAAAGCATGCTGGACCAGAATAAAGCATATGGGACCAGTATAAAGCATGTGGTACCAGAATAAAGCATGTTGGACCAGAATAAAGCATATGGGACCAGTATAAAGCATGTGGGACCAGATTAAAGCATGCGGGACCTGAATAAAGCGCCACGGCTAACTGGGAGCAGAATAGAGCATGCGGGACCAGTATAAAGCATGTGGGACCAGAATAAAATATGTGGGACCAGAATCTAGTGGCATCGCAATGCGGGACCAGAAAAAAAATATGGGACCAGAATAAAGCATGTGGGACCAGAATAAAGAATGCTGGACCAGAATAAAGCATGTACGATCTGAATAAAGCATGTGGCACCAGAATAAAGCATATAAGACCAGTATAAAGAATGTGGGACCAGAATAAAGCATGTGGGACCAGAATAAAGCATGTGGGACCAGAATAAAGCATGTAGGACTAGAATAAAACATGCTGGACCAGAGTAAAGCATATGGGACCAGTATAAAGCATGTGGGACCCGAATAAAGCATGCGGGACCTGAATAAAGCATGTGGGGCCAGAATAAAGCATTTGGGACCAGAATAAAGCATGTGGGACCAGAATAAAGCATGTGGGACCAGAATAAATCATGCTGGACCAGACTAAAGCATTTGGGACCAGAAGAAAGCATGCGGGACCTGAATAAAGCGCCACGGCAAACTGGGACCAGTATAAAGCATGTGGGACCAGAATCTCGTGGCATCGCAATGCGGGACCAGGATAAAATTGTGGGACCAGAATTAAGCATGTGGGACCAGAATAAAGCATGCTGGACCAGAATAAAGCATGTACGTCCTGAATAAAGCATGTACGATCTGAATAAAGCATGTGGCACCAGAATAAAGCATGTGGGACCAGAATAAAGCATGTCGGACCAGAATAAAGCATGCTGGACCAGATTTAAGCATATGGGACCAGTATAAAGCATATGGGACCCGAATGAAGCATGCGGGACCTGAATAAAGCATGTGGGACCAGAATATAGCATTTGGGACCAGAATAAAGCATGTGGGACCAGAATAAAGCATTTGGGACCAGAATAAATCATGCTGGACCAGACTTAAGCATGTGGGACCAGAATAAAGCATGCGGGACCTGAATAAAGCGCCACGGCAAATTGGGACCGAAATAGAGCATGCGGAACCAGGATAAAGCATGTGGGACCAGAATAAAGCATGTGGGACCAGAATCTCATTGCATCGCAATGCGGGACCAGGATAAAAATGTGGGACCATAATAAAGCATGTGGGACCAGAATAAAGCATGCTGGACCAGAATAAAGTATGTACGATCTGAATAAAGCATGTGGAACCAGAATAAAGCATATAAGAACAGTATAAAGCATGTGGGACCAGAATAAAGCATGTGGGACCAGAATAAAGCATGTGGGACCAGAATAAAGCATGTGGGACCAGAATAAAGCATGCCGTACAAGAATTAAGCGCCACCGAAAACTGGGATTAGAATAGTGCATGTGGGACCAGAATAAAGCATGTGGGACAAGAATAAAGCATGTACGATCAGAATAAAGCATATGGCACCAGAATAAAGCATATAAGACGAGTGTAAAGCATGTGGGACCAGAATAAAGCCCTTGGGACGAGAATCTAGTGGCATCACAATGCGGGACCAGAATAAAAATGTGGGACCAGAATAAAGCATTTGGGACCAGAATAAAGCATGCTGGACCAGAATAATGCATGTACGATCTGAATAAAGCATGTGGTACCAGAATAAAGCATATAAGACCAGTATAAAGAATTTAGGGACCAGAATAAAAATGTGGGACCAGAATAAAGCATGTGGGACCAGCATAAAGCATGCTGGACCAGAATACAGCATATGGGACCAGAATCTAGTGGCATCGCAATGCGGGACCAGATTAAAAATTTGGGAATAGATTAAGCATGTGGGACCAGAATAAAGCATGTGCGATCTGAATAAAACGTATCGGACCAGAATAAAGCATGTGGGACCAGAATCTAGTGGCATCGCAATGTGAGACAAGAATAAAAATGTGGGACCAGAATAAAGCATGTGGGACCAGAATTAAGCATGTATGATCTGAATAAAGCATGTGGCAACAGAATAAAGCATATAAGACCTTTATAAAGCATGTGGGACCAGAATAAAGCATGTAGGACCAGAATAAAGCGCCCCGACCAACTGGGACCAGAATACAGCATGCGGGACGAGAATAAAGCATGTGTGACCAGAATAAAGCATGAGGGACCAGAATAAAGCATGTGGGACCAGAATCTAGTGGCATCGCAATGCGGGACCAGAATAAAAATGTGGGACCAGAATAAAGCACGCTGGACCAGAATAAAGCATGTACGGTCTGAATAAAGCATGTCGACCAGAATAAAGCATGTAAGACCAGTAAAAAATATGTGGGACCAGAATAAAGCATGCGGGACCAGAATTAAGCGCCACGGCAAACTGGGACCAGAATAGAGCATGCGGGACCAGAATAAAGCATGTGGGACCAGAATAAAGCATGTGGGACCAGAATAAAGCATGTGGGACCATAATAAAGCATGTGGGACCAGAATAAAGCATGTGGGACCAGAATCTAGTGGCATCGCAATGCGGGACCAGAATAAAAATGTGGGGCCAGAATATAGCATGTAGGACCAGAATAAAGCATGCTGGACCAGATTAAAGCATATGGGACCAGTATAAAGCATGCGGGACCTGAATAAAGCGGCACGGAAACTGGGACCAGAATAGAGCATGCGGGACCAGTATAAAGCATGTGGGACCAGAATAAATCTTGCTGGACCAGAATAAAGCATGTACAATCTGAATAAAGCATGTGGGACCAGAATAAAGCATGTGGAACCAGAATAAATCATGCTGGACCAGAAA
>NW_027286424.1:0-26136 GCF_022747635.1 Hetaerina americana
CTCATCTATAATGGAAGATTGTTGTTTTTCGCAATATTTTTTGAAATTTGGGCTCTTTTACTAACATTAACACTTGCGATGAGGCATCTTTTATGCTCATTTCTTGTCTTGAATGACTTATTCTGGGTTTTATTTTGTTTATTGATGAAAATTAACAACAATAAACACCATGGAAACATTTTTGTTTGATTCGTGTCGAGTGAGATTTTCACCCAGAACCCAAAGGGGGGGGTATTGCACTTTTCATGGAAAAATGAGAAAAATTAAAATTTCTAAAAATGAAATAAATGCCTTCTATACACCTCAAACATTCACTCTATAATGGAAGATTGTTGTTTTTCGCAATATTTTTTGAAATTTGGGCTCTTTTACTAACATTAACACTTGCGATGAGGCATCTTTTATGCTCATTTCTTGTCTTGAATGACTTATTCTGGGTTTTATTTTGTTTATTTGATGAAAATGAACAACAATAAACACCATGGAAAAATTTTTGTTTGATTCGTTTCGAGTGACATTTTCACCCAGAACCCAAAGGGGGGGGTATTGGCACTTTTCATGGAAAAATGAGAAAAATTAAAATTTCTAAAAATGAAATAAATGCCTTCTATACACCTCAAACATTCACCTCTATAATGGAAGATTGTTGTTTTTCGCAATATTTTTTGAAATTTGGGCTCTTTTTACTAACATTAACACTTGCGATGAGGCATCTTTTATGCTCATTTCTTGTCTTGAATGACTTATTCTGGGTTTTATTTGTTTATTTGATGAAAATGAACAACAATAAACACCATGGAAACATTTTTGTTTGATTCGTTTCGAGTGACATTTTCACCCAGACCCAAAGGGGGGGGTATTGGCACTTTTCATGGAAAAATGAGAAAAATTAAAATTTCTAAAAATGAAATAAATGCCTTCTATACACCTCAAACATTCACTCTATAATGGAAGATTGTTGTTTTTCGCAATATTTTTTGAAATTTGGGCTCTTTTACTAACATTAACACTTGCGATGAGGCATCTTTTATGCTCATTTCTTGTCTTGAATGACTTATTCTGGGTTTTATTTTGTTTATTTGATGAAAATGAACAACAATAAACACCATGGAAACATTTTTCTTTGATTCGTGTCGAGTGAGATTTTCACCCAGAACCCAAAGGGGGGGGTATTGGCACTTTTCATGGAAAAATGAGAAAAATTAAAATTTCTAAAAATGAAATAAATGCCTTCTATACACCTCAAACATTCACTCTATAATGGAAGATTGTTGTTTTTCGCAATATTTTTTGAAATTTGGGCTCTTTTACTAACATTAACACTTGCGATGAGGCATCTTTTATGCTCATTTCTTGTCTTGAATGACTTATTCTGGGTTTTATTTTGTTTATTTGATGAAAATGAACAACAATAAACACCATGGAAACATTTTTGTTTGATTCGTGTCGAGTGAGATTTTCACCCAGAACCCAAAGGGGGGGGTATTGGCACTTTTCATGGAAAAATGAGAAAAATTAAAATTTCTAAAAATGAAATAAATGCCTTCTATACACCTCAAACATTCACTCTATAATGGAAGATTGTTGTTTTTCGCATATTTTTTTGAAATTTGGGCTCTTTTACTAACATTAACACTTGCGATGAGGCATCTTTTATGCTCATTTCTTGTCTTGAATGACTTATTCTGGGTTTTATTTGTTTATTTGATGAAAATGAACAACAATAAACACCATGGAAACATTTTTGTTTGATTCGTTTCGAGTGACATTTTCACCCAGAACCCAAAGGGGGGGGTATTGGCACTTTTCATGGAAAAATGAGAAAAATTAAAATTTCTAAAAATGAAATAAATGCCTTCTATACACCTCAAACATTCACTCTATAATGGAAGATTGTTGTTTTTCGCAATATTTTTTGAAATTTGGGCTCTTTTACTAACATTAACACTTGCGATGAGGCATCTTTTATGCTCATTTCTTGTCTTGAATGACTTATTCTGGGTTTTATTTGTTTATTTGATGAAAATGAACAACAATAAACACCATTGAAACATTTTTGTTTGATTCGTTTCGAGTGACATTTTCACCCAGAACCCAAAGGGGGGGGTATTGGCACTTTTCATGGAAAAATGTGAAAAATTAAAATTTCTAAAAATGAAATAAATGCCTTCTATACACCTCAAACATTCACTCTATAATGGAAGATTGTTGTTTTTCGCAATATTTTTTGAAATTTGGGCTCTTTTACTAACATTAACACTTGCGATGAGGCATCTTTTATGCTCATTTCTTGTCTTGAATGACTTATTCTGGGTTTTATTTTGTTTATTTGATGAAAATGAACAACAATAAACACCATGGAAACGTTTTTGTTTGATTCGTGTCGAGTGAGATTTTCACCCAGAACCCAAAGGGGGGGGTATTGGCACTTTTCATGGAAAAATGAGAAAAATTAAAATTTCTAAAAATGAAATAAATGCCTTCTATACACCTCAAACATTCACTCTATAATGGAAGATTGTTGTTTTTCGCAATATTTTTTGAAATTTGGGCTCATTTACTAACATTAACACTTGCGATGAGGCATCTTTTATGCTCATTTCTTGTCTTGAATGACTTATTCTGGGTTTTATTTGTTTATTTGATGAAAATGAACAACAATAAACACCATGGAAACATTTTTGTTTGATTCGTGTCGAGTGAGATTTTCACCCAGAACCCAAAGGGGGGGGTATTGGCACTTTTCATGGAAAAATGAGAAAAATTAAAATTTCTAAAAATGAAATAAATGCCTTCTATACACCTCAAACATTCACTCTATAATGGAAGATTGTTGTTTTTCGCAATATTTTTTGAAATTTGGGCTCTTTTACTAACATTAACACTTGCGATGAGGCATCTTTTATGCTCATTTCTTGTCTTGAATGACTTATTCTGGGTTTTATTTGTTTATTTGATGAAAATGAACAACAATAAACACCATGGAAACATTTTTTGTTTGATTCGTTTCGAGTGACATTTTCACCCAGAACCCAAAGGGGGGGGTATTGGCACTTTTCATGGAAAAATGAGAAAAATTAAAATTTCTAAAAATGAAATAAATGCCTTCTATACACCTCAAACATTCACTCTATAATGGAAGATTGTTGTTTTTCGCAATATTTTTTGAAATTTGGGCTCTTTTACTAACATTAACACTTGCGATGAGGCATCTTTTATGCTCATTTCTTGTCTTGAATGACTTATTCTGGGTTTTATTTTGTTTATTTGATGAAAATGAACAACAATAAACACCATGGAAACATTTTTGTTTGATTCGTGTCGAGTGAGATTTTCACCCAGAACCCAAAGGGGGGGGTATTGGCACTTTTCATGGAAAAATGAGAAAAATTAAAATTTCTAAAAATGAAATAAATGCCTTCTATACACCTCAAACATTCACTCTATAATGGAAGATTGTTGTTTTTCGCAATATTTTTTGAAATTTGGGCTCTTTTACTAACATTAACACTTGCGATGAGGCATCTTTTATGCTCATTTCTTGTCTTGAATGACTTATTCTGGGTTTTATTTGTTTATTTGATGAAAATGAACAACAATAAACACCATGGAAACATTTTTGTTTGATTCGTTTCGAGTGACATTTTCACCCAGAACCCAAAGGGGGGGGGTATTGGCACTTTTCATGGAAAAATGAGAAAAATTAAAATTTCTAAAAATGAAATAAATGCCTTCTATACACCTCAAACATTCACTCTATAATGGAAGATTGTTGTTTTTCGCAATATTTTTTGAAATTTGGGCTCTTTTACTAACATTAACACTTGCGATGAGGCATCTTTTATGCTCATTTCTTGTCTTGAATGACTTACTCTGGGTTTTATTTGTTTATTTGATGAAAATGAACAACAATAAACACCATTGAAACATTTTTGTTTGATTCGTTTCGAGTGACATTTTCACCCAGAACCCAAAGGGGGGGGTATTGGCACTTTTCATGGAAAAATGTGAAAAATTAAAATTTCTAAAAATGAAATAAATGCCTTCTATACACCTCAAACATTCACTCTATAATGGAAGATTGTTGTTTTTCGCAATATTTTTTGAAATTTGGGCTCTTTTACTAACATTAACACTTGCGATGAGGCATCTTTTATGCTCATTTCTTGTCTTGAATGACTTATTCTGGGTTTTATTTTGTTTATTTGATGAAAATGAACAACAATAAACACCATGGAAACATTTTTGTTTGATTCGTGTCGAGTGAGATTTTCACCCAGAACCCAAAGGGGGGGGTATTGGCACTTTTCATGGGAAAATGAGAAAAATTAAAATTTCTAAAAATGAAATAAATGCCTTCTATACACCTCAAACATTCACTCTATAATGGAAGATTGTTGTTTTTCGCAATATTTTTTGAAATTTGGGCTCATTTACTAACATTAACACTTGCGATGAGGCATCTTTTATGCTCATTTCTTGTCTTGAATGACTTATTCTGGGTTTTATTTTGTTTATTTGATGAAAATGAACAACAATAAACACCATGGAAACATTTTTCTTTGATTCGTGTCGAGTGAGATTTTCACCCAGAACCCAAAGGGGGGGGTATTGGCACTTTTCATGGAAAAATGAGAAAAATTAAAATTTCTAAAAATGAAATAAATGCCTTCTATACACCTCAAACATTCACTCTATAATGGAAGATTGTTGTTTTTCGCAATATTTTTTGAAATTTGGGCTCATTTACTAACATTAACACTTGCGATGAGGCATCTTTTATGCTCATTTCTTGTCTTGAATGACTTATTCTGGGTTTTATTTTGTTTATTTGATGAAAATGAACAACAATAAACACCATGGAAACATTTTTCTTTGATTCGTGTCGAGTGAGATTTTCACCCAGAACCCAAAGGGGGGGGTATTGGCACTTTTCATGGAAAAATGAGAAAAATTAAAATTTCTAAAAATGAAATAAATGCCTTCTATACACCTCAAACATTCACTCTATAATGGAAGATTGTTGTTTTTCGCAATATTTTTTGAAATTTGGGCTCTTTTACTAACATTAACACTTGCGATGAGGCATCTTTTATGCTCATTTCTTGTCTTGAATGACTTATTCTGGGTTTTATTTTGTTTATTTGATGAAAATGAACAACAATAAACACCATGGAAACATTTTTGTTTGATTCGTGTCGAGTGAGATTTTCACCCAGAACCCAAAGGGGGGGGTATTGGCACTTTTCATGGAAAAATGAGAAAAATTAAAATTTCTAAAAATGAAATAAATGCCTTCTATACACCTCAAACATTCACTCTATAATGGAAGATTGTTGTTTTTCGCAATATTTTTTGAAATTTGGGCTCTTTTACTAACATTAACACTTGCGATGAGGCATCTTTTATGCTCATTTCTTGTCTTGAATGACTTATTCTGGGTTTTATTTTGTTTATTTGATGAAAATGAACAACAATAAACACCATGGAAACATTTTTGTTTGATTCGTTTCGAGTGACATTTTCACCCAGAACCCAAAGGGGGGGGTATTGGCACTTTTCATGGAAAAATGAGAAAAATTAAAATTTCTAAAAATGAAATAAATGCCTTCTATACACCTCAAACATTCACTCTATAATGGAAGATTGTTGTTTTTCGCAATATTTTTTGAAATTTGGGCTCTTTTACTAACATTAACACTTGCGATGACGCATCTTTTATGCTCATTTCTTGTCTTGAATGACTTATTCTGGGTTTTATTTTGTTTATTTGATGAAAATGAACAACAATAAACACCATGGAAACATTTTTGTTTGATTCGTGTCGAGTGAGATTTTCACCCAGAACCCAAAGGGGGGGGTATTGGCACTTTTCATGGAAAAATGAGAAAAATTAAAATTTCTAAAAATGAAATAAATGCCTTCTATACACCTCAAACATTCACTCTATAATGGAAGATTGTTGTTTTTCGCAATATTTTTTGAAATTTGGGCTCTTTTACTAACATTAACACTTGCGATGACGCATCTTTTATGCTCATTTCTTGTCTTGAATGACTTATTCTGGGTTTTATTTTGTTTATTTGATGAAAATGAACAACAATAAACACCATGGAAACATTTTTGTTTGATTCGTGTCGAGTGAGATTTTCACCCAGAACCCAAAGGGGGGGGTATTGGCACTTTTCATGGAAAAATGAGAAAAATTAAAATTTCTAAAAATGAAATAAATGCCTTCTATACACCTCAAACATTCACTCTATAATGGAAGATTGTTGTTTTTCGCAATATTTTTTGAAATTTGGGCTCTTTTACTAACATTAACACTTGCGATGAGGCATCTTTTATGCTCATTTCTTGTCTTGAATGACTTATTCTGGGTTTTATTTTGTTTATTTGATGAAAATGAACAACAATAAACACCATGGAAACATTTTTGTTTGATTCGTGTCGAGTGAGATTTTCACCCAGAACCCAAAGGGGGGGGTATTGGCACTTTTCATGGAAAAATGAGAAAAATTAAAATTTCTAAAAATGAAATAAATGCCTTCTATACACCTCAAACATTCACTCTATAATGGAAGATTGTTGTTTTTCGCAATATTTTTTGAAATTTGGGCTCTTTTACTAACATTAACACTTGCGATGAGGCATCTTTTATGCTCATTTCTTGTCTTGAATGACTTATTCTGGGTTTTATTTTGTTTATTTGATGAAAATGAACAACAATAAACACCATGGAAACATTTTTGTTTGATTCGTGTCGAGTGAGATTTTCACCCAGAACCCAAAGGGGGGGGTATTGGCACTTTTCATGGAAAAATGAGAAAAATTAAAATTTCTAAAAATGAAATAAATGCCTTCTATACACCTCAAACATTCACTCTATAATGGAAGATTGTTGTTTTTCGCAATATTTTTTGAAATTTGGGCTCTTTTACTAACATTAACACTTGCGATGAGGCATCTTTTATGCTCATTTCTTGTCTTGAATGACTTATTCTGGGTTTTATTTTGTTTATTTGATGAAAATGAACAACAATAAACACCATGGAAACATTTTTGTTTGATTCGTGTCGAGTGAGATTTTCACCCAGAACCCAAAGGGGGGGGTATTGGCACTTTTCATGGAAAAATGAGAAAAATTAAAATTTCTAAAAATGAAATAAATGCCTTCTATACACCTCAAACATTCACTCTATAATGGAAGATTGTTGTTTTTCGCAATATTTTTTGAAATTTGGGCTCTTTTACTAACATTAACACTTGCGATGAGGCATCTTTTATGCTCATTTCTTGTCTTGAATGACTTATTCTGGGTTTTATTTGTTTATTTGATGAAAATGAACAACAATAAACACCATGGAAACATTTTTGTTTGATTCGTTTCGAGTGACATTTTCACCCAGAACCCAAAGGGGGGGGTATTGGCACTTTTCATGGAAAAATGAGAAAAATTAAAATTTCTAAAAATGAAATAAATGCCTTCTATACACCTCAAACATTCACTCTATAATGGAAGATTGTTGTTTTTCGCAATATTTTTTGAAATTTGGGCTCTTTTACTAACATTAACACTTGCGATGAGGCATCTTTTATGCTCATTTCTTGTCTTGAATGACTTATTCTGGGTTTTATTTGTTTATTTGATGAAAATGAACAACAATAAACACCATTGAAACATTTTTGTTTGATTCGTTTCGAGTGACATTTTCACCCAGAACCCAAAGGGGGGGGTATTGGCACTTTTCATGGAAAAATGTGAAAAATTAAAATTTCTAAAAATGAAATAAATGCCTTCTATACACCTCAAACATTCACTCTATAATGGAAGATTGTTGTTTTTCGCAATATTTTTTGAAATTTGGGCTCTTTTACTAACATTAACACTTGCGATGAGGCATCTTTTATGCTCATTTCTTGTCTTGAATGACTTATTCTGGGTTTTATTTTGTTTATTTGATGAAAATGAACAACAATAAACACCATGGAAACATTTTTGTTTGATTCGTGTCGAGTGAGATTTTCACCCAGAACCCAAAGGGGGGGGTATTGGCACTTTTCATGGAAAAATGAGAAAAATTAAAATTTCTAAAAATGAAATAAATGCCTTCTATACACCTCAAACATTCACTCTATAATGGAAGATTGTTGTTTTTCGCAATATTTTTTGAAATTTGGGCTCATTTACTAACATTAACACTTGCGATGAGGCATCTTTTATGCTCATTTCTTGTCTTGAATGACTTATTCTGGGTTTTATTTTGTTTATTTGATGAAAATGAACAACAATAAACACCATGGAAACATTTTTCTTTGATTCGTGTCGAGTGAGATTTTCACCCAGAACCCAAAGGGGGGGGTATTGGCACTTTTCATGGAAAAATGAGAAAAATTAAAATTTCTAAAAATGAAATAAATGCCTTCTATACACCTCAAACATTCACTCTATAATGGAAGATTGTTGTTTTTCGCAATATTTTTTGAAATTTGGGCTCTTTTACTAACATTAACACTTGCGATGACGCATCTTTTATGCTCATTTCTTGTCTTGAATGACTTATTCTGGGTTTTATTTTGTTTATTTGATGAAAATGAACAACAATAAACACCATGGAAACATTTTTGTTTGATTCGTGTCGAGTGAGATTTTCACCCAGAACCCAAAGGGGGGGGTATTGGCACTTTTCATGGAAAAATGAGAAAAATTAAAATTTCTAAAAATGAAATAAATGCCTTCTATACACCTCAAACATTCACTCTATAATGGAAGATTGTTGTTTTTCGCAATATTTTTTGAAATTTGGGCTCTTTTACTAACATTAACACTTGCGATGAGGCATCTTTTATGCTCATTTCTTGTCTTGAATGACTTATTCTGGGTTTTATTTTGTTTATTTGATGAAAATGAACAACAATAAACACCATGGAAACATTTTTGTTTGATTCGTGTCGAGTGAGATTTTCACCCAGAACCCAAAGGGGGGGGTATTGGCACTTTTCATGGAAAAATGAGAAAAATTAAAATTTCTAAAAATGAAATAAATGCCTTCTATACACCTCAAACATTCACTCTATAATGGAAGATTGTTGTTTTTCGCAATATTTTTTGAAATTTGGGCTCTTTTACTAACATTAACACTTGCGATGAGGCATCTTTTATGCTCATTTCTTGTCTTGAATGACTTATTCTGGGTTTTATTTTGTTTATTTGATGAAAATGAACAACAATAAACACCATGGAAACATTTTTGTTTGATTCGTGTCGAGTGAGATTTTCACCCAGAACCCAAAGGGGGGGGTATTGGCACTTTTCATGGAAAAATGAGAAAAATTAAAATTTCTAAAAATGAAATAAATGCCTTCTATACACCTCAAACATTCACTCTATAATGGAAGATTGTTGTTTTTCGCAATATTTTTTGAAATTTGGGCTCTTTTACTAACATTAACACTTGCGATGAGGCATCTTTTATGCTCATTTCTTGTCTTGAATGACTTATTCTGGGTTTTATTTTGTTTATTTGATGAAAATGAACAACAATAAACACCATGGAAACATTTTTGTTTGATTCGTGTCGAGTGAGATTTTCACCCAGAACCCAAAGGGGGGGGTATTGGCACTTTTCATGGAAAAATGAGAAAAATTAAAATTTCTAAAAATGAAATAAATGCCTTCTATACACCTCAAACATTCACTCTATAATGGAAGATTGTTGTTTTTCGCAATATTTTTTGAAATTTGGGCTCTTTTACTAACATTAACACTTGCGATGAGGCATCTTTTATGCTCATTTCTTGTCTTGAATGACTTATTCTGGGTTTTATTTGTTTATTTGATGAAAATGAACAACAATAAACACCATGGAAACATTTTTGTTTGATTCGTTTCGAGTGACATTTTCACCCAGAACCCAAAGGGGGGGGTATTGGCACTTTTCATGGAAAAATGAGAAAAATTAAAATTTCTAAAAATGAAATAAATGCCTTCTATACACCTCAAACATTCACTCTATAATGGAAGATTGTTGTTTTTCGCAATATTTTTTGAAATTTGGGCTCTTTTACTAACATTAACACTTGCGATGAGGCATCTTTTATGCTCATTTCTTGTCTTGAATGACTTATTCTGGGTTTTATTTGTTTATTTGATGAAAATGAACAACAATAAACACCATTGAAACATTTTTGTTTGATTCGTTTCGAGTGACATTTTCACCCAGAACCCAAAGGGGGGGGTATTGGCACTTTTCATGGAAAAATGAGAAAAATTAAAATTTCTAAAAATGAAATAAATGCCTTCTATACACCTCAAACATTCACTCTATAATGGAAGATTGTTGTTTTTCGCAATATTTTTTGAAATTTGGGCTCTTTTACTAACATTAACACTTGCGATGAGGCATCTTTTATGCTCATTTCTTGTCTTGAATGACTTATTCTGGGTTTTATTTTGTTTATTTGATGAAAATGAACAACAATAAACACCATGGAAACATTTTTGTTTGATTCGTGTCGAGTGAGATTTTCACCCAGAACCCAAAGGGGGGGGTATTGGCACTTTTCATGGAAAAATGAGAAAAATTAAAATTTCTAAAAATGAAATAAATGCCTTCTATACACCTCAAACATTCACTCTATAATGGAAGATTGTTGTTTTTCGCAATATTTTTTGAAATTTGGGCTCATTTACTAACATTAACACTTGCGATGAGGCATCTTTTATGCTCATTTCTTGTCTTGAATGACTTATTCTGGGTTTTATTTTGTTTATTTGATGAAAATGAACAACAATAAACACCATGGAAACATTTTTGTTTGATTCGTGTCGAGTGAGATTTTCACCCAGAACCCAAAGGGGGGGGTATTGGCACTTTTCATGGAAAAATGAGAAAAATTAAAATTTCTAAAAATGAAATAAATGCCTTCTATACACCTCAAACATTCACTCTATAATGGAAGATTGTTGTTTTTCGCAATATTTTTTGAAATTTGGGCTCTTTTACTAACATTAACACTTGCGATGACGCATCTTTTATGCTCATTTCTTGTCTTGAATGACTTATTCTGGGTTTTATTTTGTTTATTTGATGAAAATGAACAACAATAAACACCATGGAAACATTTTTGTTTGATTCGTGTCGAGTGAGATTTTCACCCAGAACCCAAAGGGGGGGGTATTGGCACTTTTCATGGAAAAATGAGAAAAATTAAAATTTCTAAAAATGAAATAAATGCCTTCTATACACCTCAAACATTCACTCTATAATGGAAGATTGTTGTTTTTCGCAATATTTTTTGAAATTTGGGCTCTTTTACTAACATTAACACTTGCGATGAGGCATCTTTTATGCTCATTTCTTGTCTTGAATGACTTATTCTGGGTTTTATTTTGTTTATTTGATGAAAATGAACAACAATAAACACCATGGAAACATTTTTGTTTGATTCGTGTCGAGTGAGATTTTCACCCAGAACCCAAAGGGGGGGGTATTGGCACTTTTCATGGAAAAATGAGAAAAATTAAAATTTCTAAAAATGAAATAAATGCCTTCTATACACCTCAAACATTCACTCTATAATGGAAGATTGTTGTTTTTCGCAATATTTTTTGAAATTTGGGCTCATTTACTAACATTAACACTTGCGATGAGGCATCTTTTATGCTCATTTCTTGTCTTGAATGACTTATTCTGGGTTTTATTTTGTTTATTTGATGAAAATGAACAACAATAAACACCATGGAAACATTTTTGTTTGATTAGTGTCGAGTGAGATTTTCACCCAGAACCCAAAGGGGGGGGTATTGGCACTTTTCATGGAAAAATGAGAAAAATTAAAATTTCTAAAAATGAAATAAATGCCTTCTATACACCTCAAACATTCACTCTATAATGGAAGATTGTTGTTTTTCGCAATATTTTTTGAAATTTGGGCTCTTTTACTAACATTAACACTTGCGATGACGCATCTTTTATGCTCATTTCTTGTCTTGAATGACTTATTCTGGGTTTTATTTTGTTTATTTGATGAAAATGAACAACAATAAACACCATGGAAACATTTTTGTTTGATTCGTGTCGAGTGAGATTTTCACCCAGAACCCAAAGGGGGGGGTATTGGCACTTTTCATGGAAAAATGAGAAAAATTAAAATTTCTAAAAATGAAATAAATGCCTTCTATACACCTCAAACATTCACTCTATAATGGAAGATTGTTGTTTTTCGCAATATTTTTTGAAATTTGGGCTCTTTTACTAACATTAACACTTGCGATGACGCATCTTTTATGCTCATTTCTTGTCTTGAATGACTTATTCTGGGTTTTATTTTGTTTATTTGATGAAAATGAACAACAATAAACACCATGGAAACATTTTTGTTTGATTCGTGTCGAGTGAGATTTTCACCCAGAACCCAAAGGGGGGGGTATTGGCACTTTTCATGGAAAAATGAGAAAAATTAAAATTTCTAAAAATGAAATAAATGCCTTCTATACACCTCAAACATTCACTCTATAATGGAAGATTGTTGTTTTTCGCAATATTTTTTGAAATTTGGGCTCTTTTACTAACATTAACACTTGCGATGAGGCATCTTTTATGCTCATTTCTTGTCTTGAATGACTTATTCTGGGTTTTATTTTGTTTATTTGATGAAAATGAACAACAATAAACACCATGGAAACATTTTTGTTTGATTCGTGTCGAGTGAGATTTTCACCCAGAACCCAAAGGGGGGGGTATTGGCACTTTTCATGGAAAAATGAGAAAAATTAAAATTTCTAAAAATGAAATAAATGCCTTCTATACACCTCAAACATTCACTCTATAATGGAAGATTGTTGTTTTTCGCAATATTTTTTGAAATTTGGGCTCATTTACTAACATTAACACTTGCGATGAGGCATCTTTTATGCTCATTTCTTGTCTTGAATGACTTATTCTGGGTTTTATTTTGTTTATTTGATGAAAATGAACAACAATAAACACCATGGAAACATTTTTGTTTGATTCGTGTCGAGTGAGATTTTCACGCAGAACCCAAAGGGGGGGGTATTGGCACTTTTCATGGAAAAATGAGAAAAATTAAAATTTCTAAAAATGAAATAAATGCCTTCTATACACCTCAAACATTCACTCTATAATGGAAGATTGTTGTTTTTCGCAATATTTTTTGAAATTTGGGCTCTTTTACTAACATTAACACTTGCGATGAGGCATCTTTTATGCTCATTTCTTGTCTTGAATGACTTATTCTGGGTTTTATTTGTTTATTTGATGAAAATGAACAACAATAAACACCATGGAAACATTTTTGTTTGATTCGTGTCGAGTGAGATTTTCACCCAGAACCCAAAGGGGGGGGTATTGGCACTTTTCATGGAAAAATGAGAAAAATTAAAATTTCTAAAAATGAAATAAATGCCTTCTATACACCTCAAACATTCACTCTATAATGGAAGATTGTTGTTTTTCGCAATATTTTTTGAAATTTGGGCTCTTTTACTAACATTAACACTTGCGATGAGGCATCTTTTATGCTCATTTCTTGTCTTGAATGACTTATTGTGGGTTTTATTTTGTTTATTTGATGAAAATGAACAACAATAAACACCATGGAAACATTTTTGTTTGATTCGTGTCGAGTGAGATTTTCACCCAGAACCCAAAGGGGGGGGTATTGGCACTTTTCATGGAAAAATGAGAAAAATTAAAATTTCTAAAATTGAAATAAATGCCTTCTATACACCTCAAACATTCACTCTATAATGGAAGATTGTTGTTTTTCGCAATATTTTTTGAAATTTGGGCTCTTTTACTAACATTAACACTTGCGATGAGGCATCTTTTATGCTCATTTCTTGTCTTGAATGACTTATTCTGGGTTTTATTTTGTTTATTTGATGAAAATGAACAACAATAAACACCATGGAAACATTTTTGTTTGATTCGTGTCGAGTGAGATTTTCACCCAGAACCCAAAGGGGGGGTATTGGCACTTTTCATGGAAAAATGAGAAAAATTAAAATTTCTAAAAATGAAATAAATGCCTTCTATACACCTCAAACATTCACTCTATAATGGAAGATTGTTGTTTTTCGCAATATTTTTTGAAATTTGGGCTCTTTTACTAACATTAACACTTGCGATGAGGCATCTTTTATGCTCATTTCTTGTCTTGAATGACTTATTCTGGGTTTTATTTTGTTTATTTGATGAAAATGAACAACAATAAACACCATGGAAACATTTTTGTTTGATTCGTGTCGAGTGAGATTTTCACCCAGAACCCAAAGGGGGGGGTATTGGCACTTTTCATGGAAAAATGAGAAAAATTAAAATTTCTAAAAATGAAATAAATGCCTTCTATACACCTCAAACATTCACTCTATAATGGAAGATTGTTGTTTTTCGCAATATTTTTTGAAATTTGGGCTCTTTTACTAACATTAACACTTGCGATGAGGCATCTTTTATGCTCATTTCTTGTCTTGAATGACTTATTCTGGGTTTTATTTGTTTATTTGATGAAAATGAACAACAATAAACACCATGGAAACATTTTTGTTTGATTCGTTTCGAGTGACATTTTCACCGAGAACCCAAAGGGGGGGGTATTGGCACTTTTCATGGAAAAATGAGAAAAATTAAAATTTCTAAAAATGAAATAAATGCCTTCTATACACCTCAAACATTCACTCTATAATGGAAGATTGTTGTTTTTCGCAATATTTTTTGAAATTTGGGCTCTTTTACTAACATTAACACTTGCGATGAGGCATCTTTTATGCTCATTTCTTGTCTTGAATGACTTATTCTGGGTTTTATTTGTTTATTTGATGAAAATGAACAACAATAAACACCATTGAAACATTTTTGTTTGATTCGTTTCGAGTGACATTTTCACCCAGAACCCAAAGGGGGGGGTATTGGCACTTTTCATGGAAAAATGTGAAAAATTAAAATTTCTAAAAATGAAATAAATGCCTTCTATACACCTCAAACATTCACTCTATAATGGAAGATTGTTGTTTTTCGCAATATTTTTTGAAATTTGGGCTCTTTTACTAACATTAACACTTGCGATGAGGCATCTTTTATGCTCATTTCTTGTCTTGAATGACTTATTCTGGGTTTTATTTTGTTTATTTGATGAAAATGAACAACAATAAACACCATGGAAACATTTTTGTTTGATTCGTGTCGAGTGAGATTTTCACCCAGAACCCAAAGGGGGGGGTATTGGCACTTTTCATGGAAAAATGAGAAAAATTAAAATTTCTAAAAATGAAATAAATGCCTTCTATACACCTCAAACATTCACTCTATAATGGAAGATTGTTGTTTTTCGCAATATTTTTTGAAATTTGGGCTCATTTACTAACATTAACACTTGCGATGAGGCATCTTTTATGCTCATTTCTTGTCTTGAATGACTTATTCTGGGTTTTATTTTGTTTATTTGATGAAAATGAACAACAATAAACACCATGGAAACATTTTTCTTTGATTCGTGTCGAGTGAGATTTTCACCCAGAACCCAAAGGGGGGGGTATTGGCACTTTTCATGGAAAAATGAGAAAAATTAAAATTTCTAAAAATGAAATAAATGCCTTCTATACACCTCAAACATTCACTCTATAATGGAAGATTGTTGTTTTTCGCAATATTTTTTGAAATTTGGGCTCTTTTACTAACATTAACACTTGCGATGACGCATCTTTTATGCTCATTTCTTGTCTTGAATGACTTATTCTGGGTTTTATTTTTTTATTTGATGAAAATGAACAACAATAAACACCATGGAAACATTTTTGTTTGATTCGTGTCGAGTGAGATTTTCACCCAGAACCCAAAGGGGGGGGTATTGGCACTTTTCATGGAAAAATGAGAAAAATTAAAATTTCTAAAAATGAAATAAATGCCTTCTATACACCTCAAACATTCACTCTATAATGGAAGATTGTTGTTTTTCGCAATATTTTTTGAAATTTGGGCTCTTTTACTAACATTAACACTTGCGATGACGCATCTTTTATGCTCATTTCTTGTCTTGAATGACTTATTCTGGGTTTTATTTTGTTTATTTGATGAAAATGAACAACAATAAACACCATGGAAACATTTTTGTTTGATTCGTGTCGAGTGAGATTTTCACCCAGAACCCAAAGGGGGGGGGTATTGGCACTTTTCATGGAAAAATGAGAAAAATTAAAATTTCTAAAAATGAAATAAATGCCTTCTATACACCTCAAACATTCACTCTATAATGGAAGATTGTTGTTTTTCGCAATATTTTTTGAAATTTGGGCTCTTTTACTAACATTAACACTTGCGATGAGGCATCTTTTATGCTCATTTCTTGTCTTGAATGACTTATTCTGGGTTTTATTTTGTTTATTTGATGAAAATGAACAACAATAAACACCATGGAAACATTTTTGTTTGATTCGTGTCGAGTGAGATTTTCACCCAGAACCCAAAGGGGGGGGTATTGGCACTTTTCATGGAAAAATGAGAAAAATTAAAATTTCTAAAAATGAAATAAATGCCTTCTATACACCTCAAACATTCACTCTATAATGGAAGATTGTTGTTTTTCGCAATATTTTTTGAAATTTGGGCTCTTTTACTAACATTAACACTTGCGATGAGGCATCTTTTATGCTCATTTCTTGTCTTGAATGACTTATTCTGGGTTTTATTTTGTTTATTTGATGAAAATGAACAACAATAAACACCATGGAAACATTTTTGTTTGATTCGTGTCGAGTGAGATTTTCACCCAGAACCCAAAGGGGGGGGTATTGGCACTTTTCATGGAAAAATGAGAAAAATTAAAATTTCTAAAAATGAAATAAATGCCTTCTATACACCTCAAACATTCACTCTATAATGGAAGATTGTTGTTTTTCGCAATATTTTTTGAAATTTGGGCTCTTTTACTAACATTAACACTTGCGATGAGGCATCTTTTATGCTCATTTCTTGTCTTGAATGACTTATTCTGGGTTTTATTTTGTTTATTTGATGAAAATGAACAACAATAAACACCATGGAAACATTTTTGTTTGATTCGTGTCGAGTGAGATTTTCACCCAGAACCCAAAGGGGGGGGTATTGGCACTTTTCATGGAAAAATGAGAAAAATTAAAATTTCTAAAAATGAAATAAATGCCTTCTATACACCTCAAACATTCACTCTATAATGGAAGATTGTTGTTTTTCGCAATATTTTTTGAAATTTGGGCTCTTTTACTAACATTAACACTTGCGATGAGGCATCTTTTATGCTCATTTCTTGTCTTGAATGACTTATTCTGGGTTTTATTTTGTTTATTTGATGAAAATGAACAACAATAAACACCATGGAAACATTTTTGTTTGATTCGTGTCGAGTGAGATTTTCACCCAGAACCCAAAGGGGGGGGTATTGGCACTTTTCATGGAAAAATGAGAAAAATTAAAATTTCTAAAAATGAAAAAAATGCCTTCTATACACCTCAAACATTCACTCTATAATGGAAGATTGTTGTTTTTCGCAATATTTTTTGAAATTTGGGCTCTTTTACTAACATTAACACTTGCGATGACGCATCTTTTATGCTCATTTCTTGTCTTGAATGACTTATTCTGGGTTTTATTTTGTTTATTTGATGAAAATGAACAACAATAAACACCATGGAAACATTTTTGTTTGATTCGTGTCGAGTGAGATTTTCACGCAGAACCCAAAGGGGGGGGTATTGGCACTTTTCATGGAAAAATGAGAAAAATTAAAATTTCTAAAAATGAAATAAATGCCTTCTATACACCTCAAACATTCACTCTATAATGGAAGATTGTTGTTTTTCGCAATATTTTTTGAAATTTGGGCTCTTTTACTAACATTAACACTTGCGATGAGGCATCTTTTATGCTCATTTCTTGTCTTGAATGACTTATTCTGGGTTTTATTTGTTTATTTGATGAAAATGAACAACAATAAACACCATGGAAACATTTTTGTTTGATTCGTGTCGAGTGACATTTTCACCCAGAACCCAAAGGGGGGGGTATTGGCACTTTTCATGGAAAAATGAGAAAAATTAAAATTTCTAAAAATGAAATAAATGCCTTCTATACACCTCAAACATTCACTCTATAATGGAAGATTGTTGTTTTACGCAATATTTTTTGAAATTTGGGCTCTTTTACTAACATTAACACTTGCGATGAGGCATCTTTTATGCTCATTTCTTGTCTTGAATGACTTATTCTGGGTTTTATTTTGTTTATTTGATGAAAATGAACAACAATAAACACCATGGAAACATTTTTGTTTGATACGTGTCGAGTGAGATTTTCACCCAGAACCCAAAGGGGGGGGTATTGGCACTTTTCATGGAAAAATGAGAAAAATTAAAATTTCTAAAAATGAAATAAATGCCTTCTATACACCTCAAACATTCACTCTATAATGGAAGATTGTTGTTTTTCGCAATATTTTTTGAAATTTTGGCTCTTTTACTAACATTAACACTTGCGATGAGGCATCTTTTATGCTCATTTCTTGTCTTGAATGACTTATTCTGGGTTTATTTTGTTTATTTGATGAAAATGAACAAAAATAAACACCATGGAAACATTTTTGTTTGATTCGTGTCGAGTGAGATTTTCACCCAGAACCCAAAGGGGGGGGTATTGGCACTTTTCATGGAAAAATGAGAAAAATTAAAATTTCTAAAAATGAAATAAATGCCTTCTATACACCTCAAACATTCACTCTATAATGGAAGATTGTTGTTTTTCGCAATATTTTTTGAAATTTGGGCTCTTTTACTAACATTAACACTTGCGATGAGGCATCTTTTATGCTCATTTCTTGTCTTGAATGACTTATTCTGGGTTTTATTTGTTTATTTGATGAAAATGAACAACAATAAACACCATGGAAACATTTTTGTTTGATTCGTGTCGAGTGACATTTTCACCCAGAACCCAAAGGGGGGGGTATTGGCACTTTTCATGGAAAAATGAGAAAAATTAAAATTTCTAAAAATGAAATAAATGCCTTCTATACACCTCAAACATTCACTCTATAATGGAAGATTGTTGTTTTTCGCAATATTTTTTGAAATTTGGGCTCTTTTACTAACATTAACACTTGCGATGAGGCATCTTTTATGCTCATTTCTTGTCTTGAATGACTTATTCTGGGTTTTATTTTGTTTATTTGATGAAAATGAACAACAATAAACACCATGGAAACATTTTTGTTTGATTCGTGTCGAGTGAGATTTTCACCCAGAACCCAAAGGGGGGGGTATTGGCACTTTTCATGGAAAAATGAGAAAAATTAAAATTTCTAAAAATGAAATAAATGCCTTCTATACACCTCAAACATTCACTCTATAATGGAAGATTGTTGTTTTTCGCAATATTTTTTGAAATTTGGGCTCTTTTACTAACATTAACACTTGCGATGAGGAATCTTTTATGCTCATTTCTTGTCTTGAATGACTTATTCTGGGTTTTATTTTGTTTATTTGATGAAAATGAACAACAATAAACACCATGGAAACATTTTTGTTTGATTCGTGTCGAGTGAGATTTTCACCCAGAACCCAAAGGGGGGGGGGGGATTGGCACTTATCATGGAAAAATGAGAAAAATTAAAATTTCTAAAAATGAAATAAATGCCTTCTATACACCTCAAACATTCACTCTATAATGGAAGACTGTTGTTTTTCGCAATATTTTTTGAAATTTGGGCTCTTTTACTAACATTAACACTTGCGATGAGGCATTTTTTATGCTCATTTCTTGTCTTGAATGACTTATTCTGGGTTTTATTTTGTTTATTTGATGAAAATGAACAACAATAAACACCATGGAAACATTTTTGTTTGATTCGTGTCGAGTGAGATTTTCACCCAGAACCCAAAGGGGGGGGTATTGGCACTTTTCATGGAAAAATGAGAAAAATTAAAATTTCTAAAAATGAAATAAATGCCTTCTATACACCTCAAACATTCACTCTATAATGGAAGATTGTTGTTTTTCGCAATATTTTTTGAAATTTGGGCTCTTTTACTAACATTAACACTTGCGATGAGGCATCTTTTATGCTCATTTCTTGTCTTGAATGACTTATTCTGGGTTTTATTTTGTTTATTTGATGAAAATGAACAACAATAAACACCATGGAAACATTTTTGTTTGATTCGTGTCGAGTGAGATTTTCACCCAGAACCCAAAGGGGGGTATTGGCACTTTTCATGAAAAATGAGAAAAATTAAAATTTCTAAAATGAAATAAATGCCTTCTATACACCTCAAACATTCACTCTATAATGGAAGATTGTTGTTTTTCGCAATATTTTTGAAATTTGGGCTCTTTTACTAACATTAACACTTGCGATGAGGCATCTTTTATGCTCATTTCTTGTCTTGAATGACTTATTCTGGGTTTTATTTTGTTTATTTGATGAAAATGAACAACAATAAACACCATGGAAACATTTTTGTTTGATACGTGTCGAGTGAGATTTTCACCCAGAACCCAAAGGGGGGGGTATTGGCACTTTTCATGGAAAAATGAGAAAAATTAAAATTTCTAAAAATGAAATAAATGCCTTCTATACACCTCAAACATTCACTCTATAATGGAAGATTGTTGTTTTTCGCAATATTTTTTGAAATTTGGGCTCTTTTACTAACATTAACACTTGCGATGAGGCATCTTTTATGCTCATTTCTTGTCTTGAATGACTTATTCTGGGTTTTATTTTGTTTATTTGATGAAAATGAACAACAATAAACACCATGGAAACATTTTTGTTTGATTCGTGTCGAGTGAGATTTTCACCCAGAACCCAAAGGGGGGGGTATTGGCACTTTTCATGGAAAAATGAGAAAAATTAAAATTTCTAAAAATGAAATAAATGCCTTCTATACACCTCAAACATTCACTCTATAATGGAAGATTGTTGTTTTTCGCAATATTTTTTGAAATTTGGGCTCTTTTACTAACATTAACACTTGCGATGAGGCATCTTTTATGCTCATTTCTTGTCTTGAATGACTTATTCTGGGTTTTATTTTGTTTATTTGATGAAAATGAACAACAATAAACACCATGGAAACATTTTTGTTTGATTCGTGTCGAGTGAGATTTTCACCCAGAACCCAAAGGGGGGGGTATTGGCACTTTTCATGGAAAAATGAGAAAAATTAAAATTTCTAAAAATGAAAAAAATGCCTTCTATACACCTCAAACATTCACTCTATAATGGAAGATTGTTGTTTTTCGCAATATTTTTTGAAATTTGGGCTCTTTTACTAACATTAACACTTGCGATGACGCATCTTTTATGCTCATTTCTTGTCTTGAATGACTTATTCTGGGTTTTATTTTGTTTATTTGATGAAAATGAACAACAATAAACACCATGGAAACATTTTTGTTTGATTCGTGTCGAGTGAGATTTTCACGCAGAACCCAAAGGGGGGGGTATTGGCACTTTTCATGGAAAAATGAGAAAAATTAAAATTTCTAAAAATGAAATAAATGCCTTCTATACACCTCAACCATTCACCCTATAATGGAAGATTGTTGTTTTTCGCAATATTTTTTGAAATTTGGGCTCTTTTACTAACATTAACACTTGCGATGAGGCATCTTTTATGCTCATTTCTTGTCTTGAATGACTTATTCTGGGTTTTATTTGTTTATTTGATGAAAATGAACAACAATAAACACCATGGAAACATTTTTGTTTGATTCGTGTCGAGTGACATTTTCACCCAGAACCCAAAGGGGGGGGTATTGGCACTTTTCATGGAAAAATGAGAAAAATTAAAATTTCTAAAAATGAAATAAATGCCTTCTATACACCTCAAACATTCACTCTATAATGGAAGATTGTTGTTTTACGCAATATTTTTTGAAATTTGGGCTCTTTTACTAACATTAACACTTGCGATGAGGCATCTTTTATGCTCATTTCTTGTCTTGAATGACTTATTCTGGGTTTTATTTTGTTTATTTGATGAAAATGAACAACAATAAACACCATGGAAACATTTTTGTTTGATTCGTGTCGAGTGAGATTTTCACCCAGAACCCAAAGGGGGGGTATTGGCACTTTTCATGGAAAAATGAGAAAAATTAAAATTTCTAAAAATGAAATAAATGCCTTCTATACACCTCAAACATTCACTCTATAATGGAAGATTGTTGTTTTTCGCAATATTTTTTGAAATTTGGGCTCTTTTACTAACATTAACACTTGCGATGAGGCATCTTTTATGCTCATTTCTTGTCTTGAATGACTTATTCTGGGTTTTATTTTGTTTATTTGATGAAAATGAACAACAATAAACACCATGGAAACATTTTTGTTTGATTCGTGTCGAGTGAGATTTTCACCCAGAACCCAAAGGGGGGGGTATTGGCACTTTTCATGGAAAAATGAGAAAAATTAAAATTTCTAAAAATGAAAAAAATGCCTTCTATACACCTCAAACATTCACTCTATAATGGAAGATTGTTGTTTTTCGCAATATTTTTTGAAATTTGGGCTCTTTTACTAACATTAACACTTGCGATGACGCATCTTTTATGCTCATTTCTTGTCTTGAATGACTTATTCTGGGTTTTATTTTGTTTATTTGATGAAAATGAACAACAATAAACACCATGGAAACATTTTTGTTTGATTCGTGTCGAGTGAGATTTTCACGCAGAACCCAAAGGGGGGGGTATTGGCACTTTTCATGGAAAAATGAGAAAAATTAAAATTTCTAAAAATGAAATAAATGCCTTCTATACACCTCAACCATTCACCCTATAATGGAAGATTGTTGTTTTTCGCAATATTTTTTGAAATTTGGGCTCTTTTACTAACATTAACACTTGCGATGAGGCATCTTTTATGCTCATTTCTTGTCTTGAATGACTTATTCTGGGTTTTATTTGTTTATTTGATGAAAATGAACAACAATAAACACCATGGAAACATTTTTGTTTGATTCGTGTCGAGTGACATTTTCACGCAGAACCCAAAGGGGGGGGTATTGGCACTTTTCATGGAAAAATGAGAAAAATTAAAATTTCTAAAAATGAAATAAATGCCTTCTATACACCTCAAACATTCACTCTATAATGGAAGATTGTTGTTTTTCGCAATATTTTTTGAAATTTGGGCTCTTTTACTAACATTAACACTTGCGATGAGGCATCTTTTATGCTCATTTCTTGTCTTGAATGACTTATTCTGGGTTTTATTTTGTTTATTTGATGAAAATGAACAACAATAAACACCATGGAAACATTTTTGTTTGATTCGTGTCGAGTGAGATTTTCACCCAGAACCCAAAGGGGGGGGTATTGGCACTTTTCATGGAAAAATGAGAAAAATTAAAATTTCTAAAAATGAAAAAAATGCCTTCTATACACCTCAAACATTCACTCTATAATGGAAGATTGTTGTTTTTCGCAATATTTTTTGAAATTTGGGCTCTTTTACTAACATTAACACTTGCGATGACGCATCTTTTATGCTCATTTCTTGTCTTGAATGACTTATTCTGGGTTTTATTTTGTTTATTTGATGAAAATGAACAACAATAAACACCATGGAAACATTTTTGTTTGATTCGTGTCGAGTGAGATTTTCACGCAGAACCCAAAGGGGGGGGTATTGGCACTTTTCATGGAAAAATGAGAAAAATTAAAATTTCTAAAAATGAAATAAATGCCTTCTATACACCTCAAACATTCACTCTATAATGGAAGATTGTTGTTTTTCGCAATATTTTTTGAAATTTGGGCTCTTTTACTAACATTAACACTTGCGATGAGGCATCTTTTATGCTCATTTCTTGTCTTGAATGACTTATTCTGGGTTTTATTTGTTTATTTGATGAAAATGAACAACAATAAACACCATGGAAACATTTTTGTTTGATTCGTGTCGAGTGACATTTTCACCCAGAACCCAAAGGGGGGGGTATTGGCACTTTTCATGGAAAAATGAGAAAAATTAAAATTTCTAAAAATGAAATAAATGCCTTCTATACACCTCAAACATTCACTCTATAATGGAAGATTGTTGTTTTACGCAATATTTTTTGAAATTTGGGCTCTTTTACTAACATTAACACTTGCGATGAGGCATCTTTTATGCTCATTTCTTGTCTTGAATGACTTATTCTGGGTTTTATTTTGTTTATTTGATGAAAATGAACAACAATAAACACCATGGAAACATTTTTGTTTGATACGTGTCGAGTGAGATTTTCACCCAGAACCCAAAGGGGGGGGTATTGGCACTTTTCATGGAAAAATGAGAAAAATTAAAATTTCTAAAAATGAAATAAATGCCTTCTATACACCTCAAACATTCACTCTATAATGGAAGATTGTTGTTTTTCGCAATATTTTTTGAAATTTTGGCTCTTTTACTAACATTAACACTTGCGATGAGGCATCTTTTATGCTCATTTCTTGTCTTGAATGACTTATTCTGGGTTTTATTTTGTTTATTTGATGAAAATGAACAAAAATAAACACCATGGAAACATTTTTGTTTGATTCGTGTCGAGTGAGATTTTCACCCAGAACCCAAAGGGGGGGGTATTGGCACTTTTCATGGAAAAATGAGAAAAATTAAAATTTCTAAAAATGAAATAAATGCCTTCTATACACCTCAAACATTCACTCTATAATGGAAGATTGTTGTTTTTCGCAATATTTTTTGAAATTTGGGCTCTTTTACTAACATTAACACTTGCGATGAGGCATCTTTTATGCTCATTTCTTGTCTTGAATGACTTATTCTGGTTTTATTTGTTTATTTGATGAAAATGAACAACAATAAACACCATGGAAACATTTTTGTTTGATTCGTGTCGAGTGACATTTTCACCCAGAACCCAAAGGGGGGGGTATTGGCACTTTTCATGGAAAAATGAGAAAAATTAAAATTTCTAAAAATGAAATAAATGCCTTCTATACACCTCAAACATTCACTCTATAATGGAAGATTGTTGTTTTTCGCAATATTTTTTGAAATTTGGGCTCTTTTACTAACATTAACACTTGCGATGAGGCATCTTTTATGCTCATTTCTTGTCTTGAATGACTTATTCTGGGTTTTATTTTGTTTATTTGATGAAAATGAACAACAATAAACACCATGGAAACATTTTTGTTTGATTCGTGTCGAGTGAGATTTTCACCCAGAACCCAAAGGGGGGGGTATTGGCACTTTTCATGGAAAAATGAGAAAAATTAAAATTTCTAAAAATGAAATAAATGCCTTCTATACACCTCAAACATTCACTCTATAATGGAAGATTGTTGTTTTTCGCAATATTTTTTGAAATTTGGGCTCTTTTACTAACATTAACACTTGCGATGAGGAATCTTTTATGCTCATTTCTTGTCTTGAATGACTTATTCTGGGTTTTATTTTGTTTATTTGATGAAAATGAACAACAATAAACACCATGGAAACATTTTTGTTTGATTCGTGTCGAGTGAGATTTTCACCCAGAACCCAAAGGGGGGGGGGGGATTGGCACTTATCATGGAAAAATGAGAAAAATTAAAATTTCTAAAAATGAAATAAATGCCTTCTATACACCTCAAACATTCACTCTATAATGGAAGACTGTTGTTTTTCGCAATATTTTTTGAAATTTGGGCTCTTTTACTAACATTAACACTTGCGATGAGGCATTTTTTATGCTCATTTCTTGTCTTGAATGACTTATTCTGGGTTTTATTTTGTTTATTTGATGAAAATGAACAACAATAAACACCATGGAAACATTTTTGTTTGATTCGTGTCGAGTGAGATTTTCACCCAGAACCCAAAGGGGGGGGGTATTGGCACTTTTCATGGAAAAATGAGAAAAATTAAAATTTCTAAAAATGAAATAAATGCCTTCTATACACCTCAAACATTCACTCTATAATGGAAGATTGTTGTTTTTCGCAATATTTTTTGAAATTTGGGCTCTTTTACTAACATTAACACTTGCGATGAGGCATCTTTTATGCTCATTTCTTGTCTTGAATGACTTATTCTGGGTTTTATTTTGTTTATTTGATGAAAATGAACAACAATAAACACCATGGAAAC
>NW_027286425.1:0-26105 GCF_022747635.1 Hetaerina americana
GTTTTATTTTGTTTATTTGATGAAAATGAACAACAATAAACACCATGGAAACATTTTTGTTTGATTTGTGTCGTGTGAGAATTTCACCTAGAACCCAAAGGGGGGGGTATTGGCACTTTTCATGGAAAAATGAGAAAAATTAAAATTTCTAAAAATGAAATAAATGCCTTCTATACACCTCAAACATTCACTCTATAATGGAAGATTGTTGTTTTTCGCGATATTTTTTGAAATTTGGGTTCTTTTACTAACATTAACGCTTGCGATGAGGCATCTTTTATGCTCATTTCTTGTCTTGAATGATTTATTCTGGGTTTTATTTTGTTTATTTGATGAAAATGAACAACAATAAACACCATGGAAACATTTTTGTTTGATTCGTGTCGAGTGAGATTTTCACCTAGAACCCAAAGGGGGGGGTATTGGCACTTTTCATGGAAAAATGAGAAAAATTAAAATTCCTAAAAATGAAATAAATGCCTTCTATACACCTCAAACATTCACTCTATAATGGAAGATTGTTGTTTTTCACGATATTTTTTGAAATTTTGGGTTCTTTTACTAACATTAACACTTGCGATGAGGCATCTTTTATGCTCATTTCTTGTCTTGAATGATTTATTCTGGGTTTTATTTTGTTTATTTGATGAAAATGAACAACAATAAACACCATGGAAACATTTTTGTTTGATTCGTGTCGAGTGAGATTTTCACCTAGAACCCAAAGGGGGGGGTATTGGCACTTTTCATGGAAAAATGAGAAAAATTAAAATTTCTAAAAATGAAATAAATGCCTTCTATACACCTCAAACATTCACTCTATAATGGAAGATTGTTGTTTTTTCGCGATATTTTTTTAAATTTGGGTTCTTTTACTAACATTAACACTTGCGATGAGGCATCTTTTATGCTCATTTCTTGTCTTGAATGATTTATTCTAGGTTTTATTTTGTTTATTTGATGAAAATGAACAACAATAAACACCATGGAAACATTTTTGTTTGATTCGTGTCGAGTGAGATTTTCACCTAGAACCCAAAGGGGGGGGTATTGGCACTTTTCATGGAAAAATGAGAAAAATTAAAATTCCTAAAAATGAAATAAATGCCTTCTATACACCTCAAACATTCACTCTATAATGGAAGATTGTTGTTTTTCACGATATTTTTTGAAATTTGGGTTCTTTTACTAACATTAACACTTGCGATGAGGCATCTTTTATGCTCATTTCTTGTCTTGAATGATTTATTCTGGGTTTTATTTTGTTTATTTGATGAAAATGAACAACAATAAACACCATGGAAACATTTTTGTTTGATTCGTGTCGAGTGAGATTTTCACCTAGAACCCAAAGGGGGGGGTATTGGCACTTTTCATGGAAAAATGAGAAAAATTAAAATTTCTAAAAATGAAATAAATGCCTTCTATACACCTCAAACATTCACTCTATAATGGAAGATTGTTGTTTTTTCGCGATATTTTTTTAAATTTGGGTTCTTTTACTAACATTAACACTTGCGATGAGGCATCTTTTATGCTCATTTCTTGTCTGGAATGATTTATTCTGGGTTTTATTTTGTTTATTTGATGAAAATGAACAACAATAAACACCATGGAAACATTTTTGTTTGATTCGTGTCGAGTGAGATTTTCACCTTGAACCCAAAGGGGGGGGTATTGGCACTTTTCATGGAAAAATGAGAAAAATTAAAATTTCTAAAAATGAAATAAATGCCTTCTATACACATCAAACATTCACTCTATAATGGAAGATTGTTGTTTTTTCGCGATATTTTTTTAAATTTGGGTTCTTTTACTAACATTAACGCTTGCGATGAGGCATCTTTTATGCTCATTTCTTGTCTTGAATGATTTATTCTGGGTTTTATTTTGTTTATTTGATGAAAATGAACAACAATAAACACCATGGAAACATTTTTGTTTGATTCGTGTCGAGTGAGATTTTCACCTAGAACCCAAAGGGGGGGGGTATTGGCACTTTTCATGGAAAAATGAGAAAAATTAAAATTTCTAAAAATGAAATAAATGCCTTCTATACACCTCAAACATTCACTCTATAATGGAAGATTGTTGTTTTTCGCGATATTTTTTGAAATTTGGGTTCTTTTACTAACATTAACACTTGCGATGAGGCATCTTTTATGCTCATTTCTTGTCTTGAATGATTTATTCTGGGTTTTATTTTGTTTATTTGATGAAAATGAACAACAATAAACACCATGGAAACATTTTTGTTTGATTCGTGTCGAGTGAGATTTTCACCTTGAACCCAAAGGGGGGGGTATTGGCACTTTTCATGGAAAAATGAGAAAAATTAAAATTCCTAAAAATGAAATAAATGCCTTCTATACACCTCAAACATTCACTCTATAATGGAAGATTGTTGTTTTTCACGATATTTTTTGAAATTTGGGTTCTTTTACTAACATTAACACTTGCGATGAGGCATCTTTTATGCTCATTTCTTGTCTTGAATGATTTATTCTGGGTTTTATTTTGTTTATTTGATGAAAATGAACAACAATAAACACCATGGAAACATTTTTGTTTGATTCGTGTCGAGTGTGATTCGTGTCGAGTGAGATTTTCACCTAGAACCCAAAGGGGGGGGTATTGGCACTTTTCATGGAAAAATGAGAAAAATTAAAATTTCTAAAAATGAAATAAATGCCTTCTATACACCTCAAACATTCACTCTATAATGGAAGATTGTTGTTTTTCGCGATATTTTTTAAATTTGGGTTCTTTTACTAACATTAACACTTGCGATGAGGCATCTTTTATGCTCATTTCTTGTCTTGAATGATTTATTCTGGGTTTTATTTTGTTTATTTGATGAAAATGAACAACAATAAACACCATGGAAACATTTTTGTTTGATTCGTGTCGAGTGAGATTTTCACCTAGAACCCAAAGGGGGGGGTATTGGCACTTTTCATGGAAAAATGAGAAAAATTAAAATTCCTAAAAATGAAATAAATGCCTTCTATACACCTCAAACATTCACTCTATAATGGAAGATTGTTGTTTTTCACGATATTTTTTGAAATTTGGGTTCTTTTACTAACATTAACACTTGCGATGAGGCATCTTTTATGCTAATTTCTTGTCTTGAATGATTTATTCTGGGTTTTATTTTGTTTATTTGATGAAAATGAACAACAATAAACACCATGGAAACATTTTTGTTTGATTCGTGTCGAGTGAGATTTTCACCTAGAACCCAAAGGGGGGGGTATTGGCACTTTTCATGGAAAAATGAGAAAAATTAAAATTTCTAAAAATGAAATAAATGCCTTCTATACACCTCAAACATTCACTCTATAATGGAAGATTGTTGTTTTTCGCGATATTTTTTGAAATTTGGGTTCTTTTACTAACATTAACGCTTGCGATGAGGCATCTTTTATGCTCATTTCTTGTCTTGAATGATTTATTCTGGGTTTTATTTTGTTTATTTGATGAAAATGAACAACAATACACACCATGGAAACATTTTTGTTTGATTTGTGTCGTGTGAGAATTTCACCTAGAACCCAAAGGGGGGGGGTATTGGCACTTTTCATGGAAAAATGAGAAAAATTAAAATTTCTAAAAATGAAATAAATGCCTTCTATACACCTCAAACATTCACTCTATAATGGAAGATTGTTGTTTTTCGCGATATTTTTTGAAATTTGGGTTCTTTTACTAACATTAACGCTTGCGATGAGGCATCTTTTATGCTCATTTCTTGTCTTGAATGATTTATTCTGGGTTTTATTTTGTTTATTTGATGAAAATGAACAACAATAAACACCATGGAAACATTTTTGTTTGATTCGTGTCGAGTGAGATTTTCACCTAGAACCCAAAGGGGGGGGTATTGGCACTTTTCATGGAAAAATGAGAAAAATTAAATTTCTAAAAATGAAATAAATGCCTTCTATACACCTCAAACATTCACTCTATAATGGAAGATTGTTGTTTTTCGCGATATTTTTTTAAATTTGGGTTCTTTTACTAACATTAACACTTGCGATGAGGCATCTTTTATGCTCATTTCTTGTCTGGAATGATTTATTCTGGGTTTTATTTTGTTTATTTGATGAAAATGAACAACAATAAACACCATGGAAACATTTTTGTTTGATTCGTGTCGAGTGAGATTTTCACCTTGAACCCAAAGGGGGGGGTATTGGCACTTTTCATGGAAAAATGAGAAAAATTAAAATTTCTAAAAATGAAATAAATGCCTTCTATACACATCAAACATTCACTCTATAATGGAAGATTGTTGTTTTTCGCGATATTTTTTTAAATTTGGGTTCTTTTACTAACATTAACGCTTGCGATGAGGCATCTTTTATGCTCATTTCTTGTCTTGAATGATTTATTCTGGGTTTTATTTTGTTTATTTGATGAAAATGAACAACAATAAACACCATGGAAACATTTTTGTTTGATTCGTGTCGAGTGAGATTTTCACCTAGAACCCAAAGGGGGGGTATTGGCACTTTTCATGGAAAAATGAGAAAAATTAAAATTTCTAAAAATGAAATAAATGCCTTCTATACACCTCAAACATTCACTCTATAATGGAAGATTGTTGTTTTTCGCGATATTTTTTGAAATTTGGGTTCTTTTACTAACATTAACACTTGCGATGAGGCATCTTTTATGCTCATTTCTTGTCTTGAATGATTTATTCTGGGTTTTATTTTGTTTATTTGATGAAAATGAACAACAATAAACACCATGGAAACATTTTTGTTTGATTCGTGTCGAGTGAGATTTTCACCTTGAACCCAAAGGGGGGGGTATTGGCACTTTTCATGGAAAAATGAGAAAAATTAAAATTCCTAAAAATGAAATAAATGCCTTCTATACACCTCAAACATTCACTCTATAATGGAAGATTGTTGTTTTTCGCGATATTTTTTAAATTTGGGTTCTTTTACTAACATTAACACTTGCGATGAGGCATCTTTTATGCTCATTTCTTGTCTTGAATGATTTATTCTGGGTTTTATTTTGTTTATTTGATGAAAATGAACAACAATAAACACCATGGAAACATTTTTGTTTGATTCGTGTCGAGTGAGATTTTCACCTAGAACCCAAAGGGGGGGGTATTGGCACTTTCATGGAAAAATGAGAAAAATTAAAATTCCTAAAAATGAAATAAATGCCTTCTATACACCTCAAACATTCACTCTATAATGGAAGATTGTTGTTTTTCACGATATTTTTTGAAATTTGGGTTCTTTTACTAACATTAACACTTGCGATGAGGCATCTTTTATGCTAATTTCTTGTCTTGAATGATTTATTCTGGGTTTTATTTTGTTTATTTGATGAAAATGAACAACAATAAACACCATGGAAACATTTTTGTTTGATTCGTGTCGAGTGAGATTTTCACCTAGAACCCAAAGGGGGGGGTATTGGCACTTTTCATGGAAAAATGAGAAAAATTAAAATTTCTAAAAATGAAATAAATGCCTTCTATACACCTCAAACATTCACTCTATAATGGAAGATTGTTGTTTTTCGCGATATTTTTGAAATTTGGGTTCTTTTACTAACATTAACGCTTGCGATGAGGCATCTTTTATGCTCATTTCTTGTCTTGAATGATTTATTCTGGGTTTTATTTTGTTTATTTGATGAAAATGAACAACAATACACACCATGGAAACATTTTTGTTTGATTTGTGTCGTGTGAGAATTTCACCTAGAACCCAAAGGGGGGGGGGTATGGCACTTTTCATGGAAAAATGAGAAAAATTAAAATTTCTAAAAATGAAATAAATGCCTTCTATACACCTCAAACATTCACTCTATAATGGAAGATTGTTGTTTTTCGCGATATTTTTTGAAATTTGGGTTCTTTTACTAACATTAACGCTTGCGATGAGGCATCTTTTATGCTCATTTCTTGTCTTGAATGAATTATTCTGGGTTTTATTTTGTTTATTTGATGAAAATGAACAACAATACACACCATGGAAACATTTTTGTTTGATTTGTGTCGTGTGAGAATTTCACCTAGAACCCAAAGGGGGGGGGGTATTGGCACTTTTCATGGAAAAATGAGAAAAATTAAAATTTCTAAAAATGAAATAAATGCCTTCTATACACCTCAAACATTCACTCTATAATGGAAGATTGTTGTTTTTCGCGATATTTTTTGAAATTTGGGTTCTTTTACTAACATTAACGCTTGCGATGAGGCATCTTTTATGCTCATTTCTTGTCTTGAATGATTTATTCTGGGTTTTATTTTGTTTATTTGATGAAAATGAACAACAATAAACACCATGGAAACATTTTTGTTTGATTCGTGTCGAGTGAGATTTTCACCTAGAACCCAAAGGGGGGGGTATTGGCACTTTTCATGGAAAAATGAGAAAAATTAAAATTCCTAAAAATGAAATAAATGCCTTCTATACACCTCAAACATTCACTCTATAATGGAAGATTGTTGTTTTTCACGATATTTTTTGAAATTTGGGTTCTTTTACTAACATTAACACTTGCGATGAGGCATCTTTTATGCTCATTTCTTGTCTTGAATGATTTATTCTGGGTTTTATTTTGTTTATTTGATGAAAATGAACAACAATAAACACCATGGAAACATTTTTGTTTGATTCGTGTCGAGTGAGATTTTCACCTAGAACCCAAAGGGGGGGGTATTGGCACTTTTCATGGAAAAATGAGAAAAATTAAAATTTCTAAAAATGAAATAAATGCCTTCTATACACCTCAAACATTCACTCTATAATGGAAGATTGTTGTTTTTCGCGATATTTTTTTAAATTTGGGTTCTTTTACTAACATTAACACTTGCGATGAGGCATCTTTTATGCTCATTTCTTGTCTTGAATGATTTATTCTGGGTTTTATTTTGTTTATTTGATGAAAATGAACAACAATAAACACCATGGAAACATTTTTGTTTGATTCGTGTCGAGTGAGATTTTCACCTAGAACCCAAAGGGGGGGGGTATTGGCACTTTTCATGGAAAAATGAGAAAAATTAAAATTCCTAAAAATGAAATAAATGCCTTCTATACACCTCAAACATTCACTCTATAATGGAAGATTGTTGTTTTTCACGATATTTTTTGAAATTTGGGTTCTTTTACTAACATTAACACTTGCGATGAGGCATCTTTTATGCTCATTTCTTGTCTTGAATGATTTATTCTGGGTTTTATTTTGTTTATTTGATGAAAATGAACAACAATAAACACCATGGAAACATTTTTGTTTGATTCGTGTCGAGTGAGATTTTCACCTAGAACCCAAAGGGGGGGGTATTGGCACTTTTCATGGAAAAATGAGAAAAATTAAAATTTCTAAAAATGAAATAAATGCCTTCTATACACCTCAAACATTCACTCTATAATGGAAGATTGTTGTTTTTCGCGATATTTTTTTAAATTTGGGTTCTTTTACTAACATTAACACTTGCGATGAGGCATCTTTTATGCTCATTTCTTGTCTTGAATGATTTATTCTGGGTTTTATTTTGTTTATTTGATGAAAATGAACAACAATAAACACCATGGAAACATTTTTGTTTGATTCGTGTCGAGTGAGATTTTCACCTTGAACCCAAAGGGGGGGGTATTGGCACTTTTCATGGAAAAATGAGAAAAATTAAAATTTCTAAAAATGAAATAAATGCCTTCTATACACATCAAACATTCACTCTATAATGGAAGTTTGTTGTTTTTCGCGATATTTTTTTAAATTTGGGTTCTTTTACTAACATTAACGCTTGCGATGAGGCATCTTTTATGCTCATTTCTTGTCTTGAATGATTTATTCTGGGTTTTATTTTGTTTATTTGATGAAAATGAACAACAATAAACACCATGGAAACATTTTTGTTTGATTCGTGTCGAGTGAGATTTTCACCTAGAACCCAAAGGGGGGGGTATTGGCACTTTTCATGGAAAAATGAGAAAAATTAAAATTTCTAAAAATGAAATAAATGCCTTCTATACACCTCAAACATTCACTCTATAATGGAAGATTGTTGTTTTTCGCGATATTTTTTGAAATTTGGGTTCTTTTACTAACATTAACACTTGCGATGAGGCATCTTTTATGCTCATTTCTTGTCTTGAATGATTTATTCTGGGTTTTATTTTGTTTATTTGATGAAAATGAACAACAATAAACACCATGGAAACATTTTTGTTTGATTCGTGTCGAGTGAGATTTTCACCTTGAACCCAAAGGGGGGGGTATTGGCACTTTTCATGGAAAAATGAGAAAAATTAAAATTTCTAAAAATGAAATAAATGCCTTCTATACACCTCAAACATTCACTCTATAATGGAAGATTGTTGTTTTTCGCGATATTTTTTGAAATTTGGGTTCTTTTACTAACATTAACACTTGCGATGAGGCATCTTTTATGCTCATTTCTTGTCTTGAATGACTTATTCTGGGTTTTATTTTGTTTATTTGATGAAAATGAACAACAATAAACACCATGGAAACATTTTTCTTTGATTCGTGTCGAGTGATATTTTCACCTAGAACCCAAAGGGGGGGGTATTGGCACTTTTCATGGAAAAATGAGAAAAATTAAAATTTCTAAAAATGAAATAAATGCCTTCTATACACCTCAAACATTCACTCTATAATGGAAGATTGTTGTTTTTCGCGATATTTTTTGAAATTTGGGTTCTTTTACTAACATTAACACTTGCGATGAGGCATCTTTTATGCTCATTTCTTGTCTTGAATGATTTATTCTGGGTTTTATTTTGTTTATTTGATGAAAATGAACAACAATAAACACCATGGAAACATTTTTGTTTGATTCGTGTCGAGTGAGAATTTCACCTAGAACCCAAAGGGGGGGGTATTGGCACTTTTCATGGAAAAATGAGAAAAATTAAAATTTCTAAAAATGAAATAAATGCCTTCTATACACCTCAAACATTCACTCTATAATGGAAGATTGTTGTTTTTCACGATATTTTTTGAAATTTGGGTTCTTTTACTAACATTAACACTTGCGATGAGGCATCTTTTATGCTCATTTCTTGTCTTGAATGATTTATTCTGGGTTTTATTTTGTTTATTTGATGAAAATGAACAACAATAAACACCATGGAAACATTTTTGTTTGATTCGTGTCGAGTGAGATTTTCACCTAGAACCCAAAGGGGGGGGTATTGGCACTTTTCATGGAAAAATGAGAAAAATTAAAATTCCTAAAAATGAAATAAATGCCTTCTATACACCTCAAACATTCACTCTATAATGGAAGATTGTTGTTTTTCACGATATTTTTTGAAATTTGGGTTCTTTTACTAACATTAACACTTGCGATGAGGCATCTTTTATGCTCATTTCTTGTCTTGAATGATTTATTCTGGGTTTTATTTTGTTTATTTGATGAAAATGAACAACAATAAACACCATGGAAACATTTTTGTTTGATTCGTGTCGAGTGAGATTTTCACCTAGAACCCAAAGGGGGGGGTATTGGCACTTTTCATGGAAAAATGAGAAAAATTAAAATTCCTAAAAATGAAATAAATGCCTTGTATACACCTCAAACATTCACTCTATAATGGAAGATTGTTGTTTTTCACGATATTTTTTGAAATTTGGGTTCTTTTACTAACATTAACACTTCGATGAGGCATCTTTTATGCTCATTTCTTGTCTTGAATGATTTATTCTGGGTTTTATTTTGTTTATTTGATGAAAATGAACAACAATAAACACCATGGAAACATTTTTGTTTGATTCGTGTCGAGTGAGATTTTCACCTAGAACCCAAAGGGGGGGGTATTGGCACTTTTCATGGAAAAATGAGAAAAATTAAAATTTCTAAAAATGAAATAAATGCCTTCTATACACCTCAAACATTCACTCTATAATGGAAGATTGTTGTTTTTCGCGATATTTTTTTTAAATTTGGGTTCTTTTACTAACATTAACACTTGCGATGAGGCATCTTTTATGCTCATTTCTTGTCTTGAATGATTTATTCTGGGTTTTATTTTGTTTATTTGATGAAAATGAACAACAATAAACACCATGGAAACATTTTTGTTTGATTCGTGTCGAGTGAGATTTTCACCTAGAACCCAAAGGGGGGGGTATTGGCACTTTTCATGGAAAAATGAGAAAAATTAAAATTTCTAAAAATGAAATAAATGCCTTCTATACACCTCAAACATTCACTCTATAATGGAAGATTGTTGTTTTTCGCGATATTTTTTTAAATTTGGGTTCTTTTACTAACATTAACACTTGCGATGAGGCATCTTTTATGCTCATTTCTTGTCTTGAATGATTTATTCTGGGTTTTATTTTGTTTATTTGATGAAAATGAACAACAATAAACACCATGGAAACATTTTTGTTTGATTCGTGTCGAGTGAGATTTTTACCTAGAACCCAAAGGGGGGGTATTGGCACTTTTCATGGAAAAATGAGAAAAATTAAAATTCCTAAAATGAAATAAATGCCTTCTATACACCTCAAACATTCACTCTATAATGGAAGATTGTTGTTTTTCACGATATTTTTGAAATTTGGGTTCTTTTACTAACATTAACACTTGCGATGAGGCATCTTTTATGCTCATTTCTTGTCTTGAATGATTTATTCTGGGTTTTATTTTGTTTATTTGATGAAAATGAACAACAATAAACACCATGGAAACATTTTTGTTTGATTCGTGTCGAGTGAGATTTTCACCTAGAACCCAAAGGGGGGGGTAAAGGCACTTTTCATGGAAAAATGAGAAAAATTAAAATTTCTAAAAATGAAATAAATGCCTTCTATACACCTCAAACATTCACTCTATAATGGAAGATTGTTGTTTTTCGCGATATTTTTTTAAATTTGGGTTCTTTTACTAACATTAACACTTGCGATGAGGCATCTTTTATGCTCATTTCTTGTCTTGAATGATTTATTCTGGGTTTTATTTTGTTTATTTGATGAAAATGAACAACAATAAACACCATGGAAACATTTTTGTTTGATTCGTGTCGAGTGAGATTTTCACCTTGAACCCAAAGGGGGGGGTATTGGCACTTTTCATGGAAAAATGAGAAAAATTAAAATTTCTAAAAATGAAATAAATGCCTTCTATACACATCAAACATTCACTCTATAATGGAAGATTGTTGTTTTTCGCGATATTTTTTTAAATTTGGGTTCTTTTACTAACATTAACGCTTGCGATGAGGCATCTTTTATGCTCATTTCTTGTCTTGAATGATTTATTCTGGGTTTTATTTTGTTTATTTGATGAAAATGAACAACAATAAACACCATGGAAACATTTTTGTTTGATTCGTGTCGAGTGAGATTTTCACCTTGAACCCAAAGGGGGGGGTATTGGCACTTTTCATGGAAAAATGAGAAAAATTAAAATTTCTAAAAATGAAATAAATGCCTTCTATACACCTCAAACATTCACTCTATAATGGAAGATTGTTGTTTTTCGCGATATTTTTTGAAATTTGGGTTCTTTTACTAACATTAACACTTGCGATGAGGCATCTTTTATGCTCATTTCTTGTCTTGAATGACTTATTCTGGGTTTTATTTTGTTTATTTGATGAAAATGAACAACAATAAACACCATGGAAACATTTTTGTTTGATTCGTGTCGAGTGATATTTTCACCTAGAACCCAAAGGGGGGGGGTATTGGCACTTTTCATGGAAAAATGAGAAAAATTAAAATTTCTAAAAATGAAATAAATGCCTTCTATACACCTCAAACATTCACTCTATAATGGAAGATTGTTGTTTTTCGCGATATTTTTTGAAATTTGGGTTCTTTTACTAACATTAACACTTGCGATGAGGCATCTTTTATGCTCATTTCTTGTCTTGAATGATTTATTCTGGGTTTTATTTTGTTTATTTGATGAAAATGAACAACAATAAACACCATGGAAACATTTTTGTTTGATTCGTGTCGAGTGAGAATTTCACCTAGAACCCAAAGGGGGGGGTATTGGCACTTTTCATGGAAAAATGAGAAAAATTAAAATTTCTAAAAATGAAATAAATGCCTTCTATACACCTCAAACATTCACTCTATAATGGAAGATTGTTGTTTTTCACGATATTTTTTGAAATTTGGGTTCTTTTACTAACATTAACACTTGCGATGAGGCATCTTTTATGCTCATTTCTTGTCTTGAATGATTTATTCTGGGTTTTATTTTGTTTATTTGATGAAAATGAACAACAATAAACACCATGGAAACATTTTTGTTTGATTCGTGTCGAGTGAGATTTTCACCTAGAACCCAAAGGGGGGGGTATTGGCACTTTTCATGGAAAAATGAGAAAAATTAAAATTCCTAAAAATGAAATAAATGCCTTCTATACACCTCAAACATTCACTCTATAATGGAAGATTGTTGTTTTTCACGATATTTTTTGAAATTTGGGTTCTTTTACTAACATTAACACTTGCGATGAGGCATCTTTTATGCTCATTTCTTGTCTTGAATGATTTATTCTGGGTTTTATTTTGTTTATTTGATGAAAATGAACAACAATAAACACCATGGAAACATTTTTGTTTGATTCGTGTCGAGTGAGATTTTCACCTAGAACCCAAAGGGGGGGGTATTGGCACTTTTCATGGAAAAATGAGAAAAATTAAAATTTCTAAAAATGAAATAAATGCCTTCTATACACCTCAAACATTCACTCTATAATGGAAGATTGTTGTTTTTCGCGATATTTTTTGAAATTTGGGTTCTTTTACTAACATTAACACTTGCGATGAGGCATCTTTTATGCTCATTTCTTGTCTTGAATGATTTATTCTGGGTTTTATTTTGTTTATTTGATGAAAATGAACAACAATAAACACCATGGAAACATTTTTGTTTGATTCGTGTCGAGTGAGATTTTCACCTTGAACCCAAAGGGGGGGGTATTGGCACTTTTCATGGAAAAATGAGAAAAATTAAAATTTCTAAAAATGAAATAAATGCCTTCTATACACCTCAAACATTCACTCTATAATGGAAGATTGTTGTTTTTCGCGATATTTTTTTAAATTTGGGTTCTTTTACTAACATTAACGCTTGCGATGAGGCATCTTTTATGCTCATTTCTTGTCTTGAATGATTTATTCTGGGTTTTATTTTGTTTATTTGATGAAAATGAACAACAATAAACACCATGGAAACATTTTTGTTTGATTCGTGTCGAGTGAGATTTTCACCTTGAACCCAAAGGGGGGGGTATTGGCACTTTTCATGGAAAAATGAGAAAAATTAAAATTTCTAAAAATGAAATAAATGCCTTCTATACACCTCAAACATTCACTCTATAATGGAAGATTGTTGTTTTTCGCGATATTTTTTGAAATTTGGGTTCTTTTACTAACATTAACACTTGCGATGAGGCATCTTTTATGCTCATTTCTTGTCTTGAATGATTTATTCTGGGTTTTATTTTGTTTATTTGATGAAAATGAACAACAATAAACACCATGGAAACATTTTTGTTTGATTCGTGTCGAGTGAGATTTTCACCTTGAACCCAAAGGGGGGGGTATTGGCACTTTTCATGGAAAAATGAGAAAAATTAAAATTTCTAAAAATGAAATAAATGCCTTCTATACACCTCAAACATTCACTCTATAATGGAAGATTGTTGTTTTTCGCGATATTTTTTGAAATTTGGGTTCTTTTACTAACATTAACACTTGCGATGAGGCATCTTTTATGCTCATTTCTTGTCTTGAATGACTTATTCTGGGTTTTATTTTGTTTATTTGATGAAAATGAACAACAATAAACACCATGGAAACATTTTTGTTTGATTCGTGTCGAGTGATATTTTCACCTAGAACCCAAAGGGGGGGGTATTGGCACTTTTCATGGAAAAATGAGAAAAATTAAAATTTCTAAAAATGAAATAAATGCCTTCTATACACCTCAAACATTCACTCTATAATGGAAGATTGTTGTTTTTCACGATATTTTTTGAAATTTGGGTTCTTTTACTAACATTAACACTTGCGATGAGGCATCTTTTATGCTCATTTCTTGTCTTGAATGATTTATTCTGGGTTTTATTTTGTTTATTTGATGAAAATGAACAACAATAAACACCATGGTAACATTTTTGTTTGATTCGTGTCGAGTGAGATTTTCACCTAGAACCCAAAGGGGGGGGTATTGGCACTTTTCATGGAAAAATGAGAAAAATTAAAATTCCTAAAAATGAAATAAATGCCTTCTATACACCTCAAACATTCACTCTATAATGGAAGATTGTTGTTTTTCACGATATTTTTTGAAATTTGGGTTCTTTTACTAACATTAACACTTGCGATGAGGCATCTTTTATGCTCATTTCTTGTCTTGAATGATTTATTCTGGGTTTTATTTTGTTTATTTGATGAAAATGAACAACAATAAACACCATGGAAACATTTTTGTTTGATTCGTGTCGAGTGAGATTTTCACCTAGAACCCAAAGGGGGGGGTATTGGCACTTTTCATGGAAAAATGAGAAAAATTAAAATTTCTAAAAATGAAATAAATGCCTTCTATACACCTCAAACATTCACTCTATAATGGAAGATTGTTGTTTTTCGCGATATTTTTTTAAATTTGGGTTCTTTTACTAACATTAACACTTGCGATGAGGCATCTTTTATGCTCATTTCTTGTCTTGAATGATTTATTCTGGGTTTTATTTTGTTTATTTGATGAAAATGAACAACAATAAACACCATGGAAACATTTTTGTTTGATTCGTGTCGAGTGAGATTTTCACCTAGAACCCAAAGGGGGGGGTATTGGCACTTTTCATGGAAAAATGAGAAAAATTAAAATTCCTAAAAATGAAATAAATGCCTTCTATACACCTCAAACATTCACTCTATAATGGAAGATTGTTGTTTTTCACGATATTTTTTGAAATTTGGGTTCTTTTACTAACATTAACACTTGCGATGAGGCATCTTTTATGCTCATTTCTTGTCTTGAATGATTTATTCTGGGTTTTATTTTGTTTATTTGATGAAAATGAACAACAATAAACACCATGGAAACATTTTTGTTTGATTCGTGTCGAGTGAGATTTTCACCTAGAACCCAAAGGGGGGGGTATTGGCACTTTTCATGGAAAAATGAGAAAAATTAAAATTTCTAAAAATGAAATAAATGCCTTCTATACACCTCAAACATTCACTCTATAATGGAAGATTGTTGTTTTTCGCGATATTTTTTTAAATTTGGGTTCTTTTACTAACATTAACACTTGCGATGAGGCATCTTTTATGCTCATTTCTTGTCTTGAATGATTTATTCTGGGTTTTATTTTGTTTATTTGATGAAAATGAACAACAATAAACACCATGGAAACATTTTTGTTTGATTCGTGTCGAGTGAGATTTTCACCTTGAACCCAAAGGGGGGGGGGTATTGGCACTTTTCATGGAAAAATGAGAAAAATTAAAATTTCTAAAAATGAAATAAATGCCTTCTATACACCTCAAACATTCACTCTATAATGGAAGATTGTTGTTTTTCGCGATATTTTTTGAAATTTGGGTTCTTTTACTAACATTAACACTTGCGATGAGGCATCTTTTATGCTCATTTCTTGTCTTGAATGATTTATTCTGGGTTTTATTTTGTTTATTTGATGAAAATGAACAACAATAAACACCATGGAAACATTTTTGTTTGATTCGTGTCGAGTGAGATTTTCACCTTGAACCCAAAGGGGGGGGTATTGGCACTTTTCATGGAAAAATGAGAAAAATTAAAATTTCTAAAAATGAAATAAATGCCTTCTATACACCTCAAACATTCACTCTATAATGGAAGATTGTTGTTTTTCGCGATATTTTTTGAAATTTGGGTTCTTTTACTAACATTAACACTTGCGATGAGGCATCTTTTATGCTCATTTCTTGTCTTGAATGACTTATTCTGGGTTTTATTTTGTTTATTTGATGAAAATGAACAACAATAAACACCATGGAAACATTTTTGTTTGATTCGTGTCGAGTGATATTTTCACCTAGAACCCAAAGGGGGGGGTATTGGCACTTTTCATGGAAAAATGAGAAAAATTAAAATTTCTAAAAATGAAATAAATGCCTTCTATACACCTCAAACATTCACTCTATAATGGAAGATTGTTGTTTTTCGCGATATTTTTTGAAATTTGGGTTCTTTTACTAACATTAACACTTGCGATGAGGCATCTTTTATGCTCATTTCTTGTCTTGAATGATTTATTCTGGGTTTTATTTTGTTTATTTGATGAAAATGAACAACAATAAACACCATGGAAACATTTTTGTTTGATTCGTGTCGAGTGAGAATTTCACCTAGAACCCAAAGGGGGGGGTATTGGCACTTTTCATGGAAAAATGAGAAAAATTAAAATTTCTAAAAATGAAATAAATGCCTTCTATACACCTCAAACATTCACTCTATAATGGAAGATTGTTGTTTTTCACGATATTTTTTGAAATTTGGGTTCTTTTACTAACATTAACACTTGCGATGAGGCATCTTTTATGCTCATTTCTTGTCTTGAATGATTTATTCTGGGTTTTATTTTGTTTATTTGATGAAAATGAACAACAATAAACACCATGGAAACATTTTTGTTTGATTCGTGTCGAGTGAGATTTTCACCTAGAACCCAAAGGGGGGGGTATTGGCACTTTTCATGGAAAAATGAGAAAAATTAAAATTCCTAAAAATGAAATAAATGCCTTCTATACACCTCAAACATTCACTCTATAATGGAAGATTGTTGTTTTTCACGATATTTTTTGAAATTTGGGTTCTTTTACTAACATTAACACTTGCGATGAGGCATCTTTTATGCTCATTTCTTGTCTTGAATGATTTATTCTGGGTTTTATTTTGTTTATTTGATGAAAATGAACAACAATAAACACCATGGAAACATTTTTGTTTGATTCGTGTCGAGTGAGATTTTCACCTAGAACCCAAAGGGGGGGGTATTGGAACTTTTCATGGAAAAATGAGAAAAATTAAAATTTCTAAAAATGAAATAAATGCCTTCTATACACCTCAAACATTCACTCTATAATGGAAGATTGTTGTTTTTCGCGATATTTTTTTAAATTTGGGTTCTTTTACTAACCTTAACACTTGCGATGAGGCATCTTTTATGCTCATTTCTTGTCTTGAATGATTTATTCTGGGTTTTATTTTGTTTATTTGATGAAAATGAACAACAATAAACACCATGGAAACATTTTTGTTTGATTCGTGTCGAGTGAGATTTTCACCTAGAACCCAAAGGGGGGGGTATTGGCACTTTTCATGGAAAAATGAGAAAAATTAAAATTTCTAAAAATGAAATAAATGCCTTCTATACACCTCAAACATTCACTCTATAATGGAAGATTGTTGTTTTTCGCGATATTTTTTGAAATTTGGGTTCTTTTACTAACATTAACACTTGCGATGAGGCATCTTTTATGCTCATTTCTTGTCTTGAATGATTTATTCTGGGTTTTATTTTGTTTATTTGATGAAAATGAACAACAATAAACACCATGGAAACATTTTTGTTTGATTCGTGTCGAGTGAGATTTTCACCTTGAACCCAAAGGGGGGGGTATTGGCACTTTTCATGGAAAAATGAGAAAAATTAAAATTTCTAAAAATGAAATAAATGCCTTCTATACACCTCAAACATTCACTCTATAATGGAAGATTGTTGTTTTTCGCGATATTTTTTTAAATATGGGTTCTTTTACTAACATTAACGCTTGCGATGAGGCATCTTTTATGCTCATTTCTTGTCTTGAATGATTTATTCTGGGTTTTATTTTGTTTATTTGATGAAAATGAACAACAATAAACACCATGGAAACATTTTTGTTTGATCCGTGTCGAGTGAGATTTTCACCTTGAACCCAAAGGGGGGGGTATTGGCACTTTTCATGGAAAAATGAGAAAAATTAAAATTTCTAAAAATGAAATAAATGCCTTCTATACACCTCAAACATTCACTCTATAATGGAAGATTGTTGTTTTTCGCGATATTTTTTGAAATTTGGGTTCTTTTACTAACATTAACGCTTGCGATGAGGCATCTTTTATGCTCATTTCTTGTCTTGAATGATTTATTCTGGGTTTTATTTTGTTTATTTGATGAAAATGAACAACAATAAACACCATGGAAACATTTTTGTTTGATTCGTGTCGAGTGAGATTTTCACCTAGAACCCAAAGGGGGGGGTATTGGCACTTTTCATGGAAAAATGAGAAAAATTAAAATTCCTAAAAATGAAATAAATGCCTTCTATACACCTCAAACATTCACTCTATAATGGAAGATTGTTGTTTTTCACGATATTTTTTGAAATTTGGGTTCTTTTACTAACATTAACACTTGCGATGAGGCATCTTTTATGCTCATTTCTTGTCTTGAATGATTTATTCTGGGTTTTATTTTGTTTATTTGATGAAAATGAACAACAATAAACACCATGGAAACATTTTTGTTTGATTCGTGTCGAGTGAGATTTTCACCTAGAACCCAAAGGGGGGGTATTGGCACTTTTCATGGAAAAATGAGAAAAATTAAAATTTCTAAAAATGAAATAAATGCCTTCTATACACATCAAACATTCACTCTATAATGGAAGATTGTTGTTTTTCACGATATTTTTTGAAATTTGGGTTCTTTTACTAACATTAACACTTGCGATGAGGCATCTTTTATGCTCATTTCTTGTCTTGAATGATTTATTCTGGGTTTTATTTTGTTTATTTGATGAAAATGAACAACAATAAACACCATGGAAACATTTTTGTTTGATTCGTGTCGAGTGAGATTTTCACCTAGAACCCAAAGGGGGGGTATTGGCACTTTTCATGGAAAAATGAGAAAAATTAAAATTTCTAAAAATGAAATAAATGCCTTCTATACACCTCAAACATTCACTCTATAATGGAAGATTGTTGTTTTTCGCGATATTTTTTGAAATTTGGGTTCTTTTACTAACATTAACACTTGCGATGAGGCATCTTTTATGCTCATTTCTTGTCTTGAATGATTTATTCTGGGTTTTATTTTGTTTATTTGATGAAAATGAACAACAATAAACACCATGGAAACATTTTTGTTTGATTCGTGTCGAGTGAGATTTTCACCTAGAACCAAAAGGGGGGGGTATTGGCACTTTTCATGGAAAAATGAGAAAAATTAAAATTCCTAAAAATGAAATAAATGCCTTCTATACACCTCAAACATTCACTCTATAATGGAAGATTGTTGTTTTTCACGATATTTTTTGAAATTTGGGTTCTTTTACTAACATTAACACTTGCGATGAGGCATCTTTTATGCTCATTTCTTGTCTTGAATGATTTATTCTGGGTTTTATTTTGTTTATTTGATGAAAATGAACAACAATAAACACCATGGAAACATTTTTGTTTGATTCGTGTCGAGTGAGATTTTCACCTAGAACCCAAAGGGGGGGGTATTGGCACTTTTCATGGAAAAATGAGAAAAATTAAAATTTCTAAAAATGAAATAAATGCCTTCTATACACCTCAAACATTCACTCTATAATGGAAGATTGTTGTTTTTCGCGATATTTTTTTAAATTTGGGTTCTTTTACTAACATTAACACTTGCGATGAGGCATCTTTTATGCTCATTTCTTGTCTTGAATGATTTATTCTGGGTTTTATTTTGTTTATTTGATGAAAATGAACAACAATAAACACCATGGAAACATTTTTGTTTGATTCGTGTCGAGTGAGATTTTCACCTAGAACCCAAAGGGGGGGGTATTGGCACTTTTCATGGAAAAATGAGAAAAATTAAAATTCCTAAAAATGAAATAAATGCCTTCTATACACCTCAAACATTCACTCTATAATGGAAGATTGTTGTTTTTCACGATATTTTTTGAAATTTGGGTTCTTTTACTAACATTAACACTTGCGATGAGGCATCTTTTATGCTCATTTCTTGTCTTGAATGATTTATTCTGGGTTTTATTTTGTTTATTTGATGAAAATGAACAACAATAAACACCATGGAAACATTTTTGTTTGATTCGTGTCGAGTGAGATTTTCACCTAGAACCCAAAGGGGGGGGTATTGGAACTTTTCATGGAAAAATGAGAAAAATTAAAATTTCTAAAAATGAAATAAATGCCTTCTATACACCTCAAACATTCACTCTATAATGGAAGATTGTTGTTTTTCGCGATATTTTTTTAAATTTGGGTTCTTTTACTAACCTTAACACTTGCGATGAGGCATCTTTTATGCTCATTTCTTGTCTTGAATGATTTATTCTGGGTTTTATTTTGTTTATTTGATGAAAATGAACAACAATAAACACCATGGAAACATTTTTGTTTGATTCGTGTCGAGTGAGATTTTCACCTAGAACCCAAAGGGGGGGGTATTGGCACTTTTCATGGAAAAATGAGAAAAATTAAAATTTCTAAAAATGAAATAAATGCCTTCTATACACCTCAAACATTCACTCTATAATGGAAGATTGTTGTTTTTCGCGATATTTTTTGAAATTTGGGTTCTTTTACTAACATTAACACTTGCGATGAGGCATCTTTTATGCTCATTTCTTGTCTTGAATGATTTATTCTGGGTTTTATTTTGTTTATTTGATGAAAATGAACAACAATAAACACCATGGAAACATTTTTGTTTGATTCGTGTCGAGTGAGATTTTCACCTTGAACCCAAAGGGGGGGGTATTGGCACTTTTCATGGAAAAATGAGAAAAATTAAAATTTCTAAAAATGAAATAAATGCCTTCTATACACCTCAAACATTCACTCTATAATGGAAGATTGTTGTTTTTCGCGATATTTTTTTAAATATGGGTTCTTTTACTAACATTAACGCTTGCGATGAGGCATCTTTTATGCTCATTTCTTGTCTTGAATGATTTATTCTGGGTTTTATTTTGTTTATTTGATGAAAATGAACAACAATAAACACCATGGAAACATTTTTGTTTGATCCGTGTCGAGTGAGATTTTCACCTTGAACCCAAAGGGGGGGGTATTGGCACTTTTCATGGAAAAATGAGAAAAATTAAAATTTCTAAAAATGAAATAAATGCCTTCTATACACCTCAAACATTCACTCTATAATGGAAGATTGTTGTTTTTCGCGATATTTTTTGAAATTTGGGTTCTTTTACTAACATTAACGCTTGCGATGAGGCATCTTTTATGCTCATTTCTTGTCTTGAATGATTTATTCTGGGTTTTATTTTGTTTATTTGATGAAAATGAACAACAATAAACACCATGGAAACATTTTTGTTTGATTCGTGTCGAGTGAGATTTTCACCTAGAACCCAAAGGGGGGGGTATTGGCACTTTTCATGGAAAAATGAGAAAAATTAAAATTCCTAAAAATGAAATAAATGCCTTCTATACACCTCAAACATTCACTCTATAATGGAAGATTGTTGTTTTTCACGATATTTTTTGAAATTTGGGTTCTTTTACTAACATTAACACTTGCGATGAGGCATCTTTTATGCTCATTTCTTGTCTTGAATGATTTATTCTGGGTTTTATTTTGTTTATTTGATGAAAATGAACAACAATAAACACCATGGAAACATTTTTGTTTGATTCGTGTCGAGTGAGATTTTCACCTAGAACCCAAAGGGGGGGTATTGGCACTTTTCATGGAAAAATGAGAAAAATTAAAATTTCTAAAAATGAAATAAATGCCTTCTATACACATCAAACATTCACTCTATAATGGAAGATTGTTGTTTTTCACGATATTTTTTGAAATTTGGGTTCTTTTACTAACATTAACACTTGCGATGAGGCATCTTTTATGCTCATTTCTTGTCTTGAATGATTTATTCTGGGTTTTATTTTGTTTATTTGATGAAAATGAACAACAATAAACACCATGGAAACATTTTTGTTTGATTCGTGTCGAGTGAGATTTTCACCTAGAACCCAAAGGGGGGGTATTGGCACTTTTCATGGAAAAATGAGAAAAATTAAAATTTCTAAAAATGAAATAAATGCCTTCTATACACCTCAAACATTCACTCTATAATGGAAGATTGTTGTTTTTCGCGATATTTTTTGAAATTTGGGTTCTTTTACTAACATTAACACTTGCGATGAGGCATCTTTTATGCTCATTTCTTGTCTTGAATGATTTATTCTGGGTTTTATTTTGTTTATTTGATGAAAATGAACAACAATAAACACCATGGAAACATTTTTGTTTGATTCGTGTCGAGTGAGATTTTCACCTAGAACCAAAAGGGGGGGGTATTGGCACTTTTCATGGAAAAATGAGAAAAATTAAAATTCCTAAAAATGAAATAAATGCCTTCTATACACCTCAAACATTCACTCTATAATGGAAGATTGTTGTTTTTCACGATATTTTTTGAAATTTGGGTTCTTTTACTAACATTAACACTTGCGATGAGGCATCTTTTATGCTCATTTCTTGTCTTGAATGATTTATTCTGGGTTTTATTTGTTTATTTGATGAAAATGACACAACAATAAACACCATGGAAACATTTTTGTTTGATTCGTGTCGAGTGAGATTTTCACCTAGAACCCAAAGGGGGGGGTATTGGCACTTTTCATGGAAAAATGAGAAAAATTAAAATTTCTAAAAATGAAATAAATGCCTTCTATACACTCAAACATTCACTCTATAATGGAAGATTGTTGTTTTTCGCGATATTTTTTAAATTTGGGTTCTTTTACTAACATTAACACTTGCGATGAGGCATCTTTTATGCTCATTTCTTGTCTTGAATGATTTTATTCTGGGTTTTATTTTGTTTATTTGATGAAAATGAACAACAATAAACACCATGGAAACATTTTTGTTTGATTCGTGTCGAGTGAGATTTTCAACCTAGAACCAAAGGGGGGGGTATTGGCACTTTTCATGGAAAAATGAGAAAAATTAAAATTCCTAAAAATGAAATAAATGCCTTCTATACACCTCAAACATTCACTCTATAATGGAAGATTGTTGTTTTTCACGATATTTTTTGAAATTTGGGTTCTTTTACTAACATTAACACTTGCGATGAGGCATCTTTATGCTCATTTCTTGTCTTGAATGATTTATTCTGGGTTTTATTTTGTTTATTTGATGAAAATGAACAACAATAAACACCATGGAAACATTTTTGTTTGATTCGTGTCGAGTGAGATTTTCACCTAGAACCCAAAGGGGGGGGTAAAGGCACTTTTCATGGAAAAATGAGAAAATTAAAATTTCTAAAAATGAATAAATGCCTTCTATACACCTCAAACATTCACTCTATAATGGAAGATTGTTGTTTCTTCGCGATATTTTTTTAAATTTGGGTTCTTTTACTAACATTAACACTTGCGATGAGGCATCTTTTATGCTCATTTCTTGTCTTGAATGATTTATTCTGGGTTTTATTTGTTTATTTGATGAAAATGAACAACAATAAACACCATGGAAACATTTTGTTTGATTCGTGTCGAGTGAGATTTTCACCTTGAACCCAAAGGGGGGGGGTATTGGCACTTTTCATGGAAAAATGAGAAAAATTAAAATTTCTAAAAATGAAATAAATGCCTTCTATACACATCAAACATTCACTCTATAATGGAAGATTGTTGTTTTTCGCGATATTTTTTTAAATTTGGGTTCTTTTACTAACATTAACGCTTGCGATGAGGCATCTTTTATGCTCATTTCTTGTCTTGAATGATTTATTTCTGGTTTTATTTTGTTTATTTGATGAAAATGAACAACAATAAACACCATGGGAACATTTTTGTTTGATTCGTGTCGAGTGAGATTTTCACCTTGAACCCAAAGGGGGGGGTATTGGCACTTTTCATGGAAAAATGAGAAAATTAAAATTTCTAAAAATGAAATAAATGCCTTCTATACACCTCAAACATTCACTCTATAATGGAAGATTGTTGTTTTTTCGCGATATTTTTTGAAATTTGGGTTCTTTTACTAACATTAACACTTGCGATGAGGCATCTTTTATGCTCATTTCTTGTCTTGAATGATTTATTCTGGGTTTTATTTTGTTTATTTGATGAAAATGAACAACAATAAACACCATGGAAACATTTTTGTTTGATTCGTGTCGAGTGAGAATTTCACCTAGAACCCAAAGGGGGGGTAATGGCACTTTTCATGGAAAAATGAGAAAAATTAAAATTTCTAAAAATGAAATAAATGCCTTCTATACACCTCAAACATTCACTCTATAATGGAAGATTGTTGTTTTCTTCACGATATTTTTTGAAATTTGGGTTCTTTTACTAACATTAACACTTGCGATGAGGCATCTTTTATGCTCATTTCTTGTCTTGAATGATTTATTCTGGGTTTTATTTTGTTTATTTGATGAAAATGAACAACAATAAACACCATGGAAACATTTTTGTTTGATTCGTGTCGAGTGAGATTTTCACCTAGAACCCAAAGGGGGGGGTATTGGCACTTTTCATGGAAAAATGAGAAAAATTAAAATTCCTAAAAATGAAATAAATGCCTTCTATACACCTCAAACATTCACTCTATAATGGAAGATTGTTGTTTTTCACGATATTTTTTGAAATTTGGGTCTTTTACTAACATTAACACTTGCGATGAGGCATCTTTTATGCTCATTTCTTGTCTGAATGATTATTCTGGGTTTTATTTTGTTTATTTGATGAAAATGAACAACAATAAACACCATGGAAACATTTTTGTTTGATTCGTGTCGAGTGAGATTTCACCTAGAACCCAAAGGGGGGGGTATTGGCACTTTTCATGGAAAAATGAGAAAAATTAAAATTTCTAAAAATGAAATAAATGCCTTCTATACACCTCAAACATTCACTCTATAATGGAAGATTGTTGTTTTTCGCGATATTTTTTGAAATTTGGGTTCTTTTACTAACATTAACACTTGCGATGAGGCATCTTTATGCTCATTCTTGTCTTGAATGATTTATTCTGGGTTTTATTTTGTTTATTTGATGAAAATGAACAACAATAAACACCATGGAAACATTTTTGTTTGATTCGTGTCGAGTGAGATTTTCACCTTGAACCCAAAGGGGGGGTATTGGCACTTTTCATGGAAAAATGAGAAAAATTAAATTTCTAAAAATGAAATAAATGCCTTCTATACACCTCAAACATTCACTCTATAATGGAAGATTGTTGTTTTTCGCGATATTTTTTTAAATTTGGGTTCTTTTACTAACATTAACGCTTGCGATGAGGCATCTTTTATGCTCATTTCTTGTCTTGAATGATTTATTCTGGGTTTATTTTGTTATTTGATGAAAATGAACAACAATAAACACCATGGAAACATTTTTGTTTGATTCGTGTCGAGTGAGATTTTCACCTTGAACCCAAAGGGGGGGGTATTGGCACTTTTCATGGAAAAATGAGAAAATTAAATTTCTAAAAATGAAATAAATGCCTTCTATACACCTCAAACATTCACTCTATAATGGAAGATTGTTGTTTTTTCGCGATATTTTTTGAAATTTGGGTTCTTTACTACATTAACACTTGCGATGAGGCATCTTTTATGCTCATTTCTTGTCTTGAATGATTTATTCTGGGTTTTATTTTGTTTATTTGATGAAAATGAACAACAATAAACACCATGGAAACATTTTTGTTTGATTCGTGTCGAGTGAGATTTTCACCTTGAACCCAAAGGGGGGGGTATTGGCACTTTTCATGGAAAAATGAGAAAAATTAAAATTTCTAAAAATGAAATAAATGCCTTTCTATACACCTCAAACATTCACTCTATAATGGAAGATTGTTGTTTTTCGCGATATTTTTTGAAATTTGGGTTCTTTTACTAACATTAACACTTGCGATGAGGCATCTTTTATGCTCATTTCTTGTCTGAATGACTTATTCTGGGTTTTATTTTGTTTATTTGATGAAAATGAACAACAATAAACACCATGGAAACATTTTTGTTTGATTCGTGTCGAGTGATATTTTCACCTAGAACCCAAAGGGGGGGGTATTGGCACTTTTCATGGA